>NW_025408279.1:0-114098 GCF_905475395.1 Chrysoperla carnea
AATCGGAAATTTTCAAAAAATGTTTTTTTTATCGAAAAATGTCAAATTTGATCATTTTTGGCTTATTTATACTTACTCCAGTCATAAAGGACCTCTATGTATACGTTTTGACTTACTTGGATCAAAATTTCAATGATTTGTATAGTCATGACTCTCATGTTGAAAAATCGAAAATTTTCAAGAAATGTTTTTTCTATCGAAAAATGTCAAATTTGATCATTTTTGGCTTATTTATACTTAGTCCAGTCATAAAGGACCTCTATGTATACATTTTGACTTACTTGGATCAAAATTTCAATCATTTGTATAGTCATGACTCTCATGTTGAAAAATCGGAAATTTTCAAAAAATGTTTTTTCTATCGAAAAATGTCAAATTTGATCATTTTTGGCTTATTTATACTTAGTTTAGTCATAAAGGACCTCTATGTATACATTTTGACTTACTTGGATCAAAATTTCAATGATTTGTATAGTCATGACATTCTAGTTGTAAAATCGAAAATTTTCAAAAAATGTTATTTCTATCGAAAAATGTCAAATTTGATCATTTTTGGCTTATTTATACTTAGTCCAGTCATAAACGACCTCTATGTATACATTTTGACATACTTGGATCAAAATTTCAATGATTTGTATAGTCATGACATTCAAGTTGAAAAATCGGAAATTTTCAAAAAATGTTTTTTCTATCGAAAAATGTCAAATTTGATCATTTTTGGCTTATTTATACTTAGCCTAGTCATAAACGACCTCTATGTATACATTTTGACTTACTTGGATCAAAATTTCAATGATTTGTATAGTCATGACATTCTAGTTGTAAAATCGAAAATTTTCAAAAAATGTTTTTTCTATCGAAAAATGTCAAATTTGATCATTTTTGGCTTATTTATACTTAGTCCAGTCATAAAGGACCTCTATGTATACATTTTGACTTACTTGGATCAAAATTACAATGATTTGTAAAGTCATGAGTCTCATGTTGAAAAATCGAAAATTTTCAAAAAATGTTTTTTCTATCGAAAAATGTCAAATTTGATCATTTTTGGCTTATTTATACTTAGTCCAGTCATAAACGACCTCTATGTGTACATTTTGACATACTTGGATCAAAATTTCAATGATTTGTAAAGTCATGACTCTCATGTTGAAAAATCGAAAATTTTCAAAAAATGTTTTTTCTATCGAAAAATGTCAAATTTGATCATTTTTGGCTTATTTATACTTAGCCCAGTCATAAACGACCTCTATGTATACATTTTGACTTACTTGGATCAAAATTTCAATGATTTGTATAGTCATGACATTCTAGTTGTAAAATCGGAAATTTTCAAAAAATGTTTTTTCTATCGAAAAATGTCAAATTTGATCATTTTTGGCTTATTTATACTTAGTCCAGTCATTAAAGACCTCTATGTATACATTTTGACATACTTGGATCAAAATTTCAATGATTTGTATAGTCATGACTCTCATGTTGAAAAATCGGAAATTTTCAAAAAATGTTTTTTTTATCGAAAAATGTCAAATTTGATCATTTTTGGCTTATTTATACTTAGTCCAGTCATAAAGAACCTCTCTGCATATATTTTGACTTACTTGGATCAAAATTTCAATGATTTGTATAGTCATGACTTTCATGTTGAAAAATCGTAAATTTTCAAAAAATGTTTTTTCTATCGAAAAATGTCAAATTTGATCATGTTTGGCTTATTTATACTTAGTCCAGTCATAAACGACCTCTATGTATACATTTTGACATACTTGGATCAAAATTTCAATGATTTGTATAGTCATGACTCTCATGTTGAAAAATCGAAAATTTTCAAAAAATGTTTTTTCTATCGAAAAATGTCAAATTTGATCATTTTTGGCTTATTTATACTTAGCCCAGTCATAAACGACCTCTATGTATACATTTTGACTTACTTGGATCAAAATTTCAATGATTTGTATAGTCATGACATTCTAGTTGTAAAATCGGAAATTTTCAAAAAATGTTTTTTTTATCGAAAAATGTCAAATTTGATCATTTTTGGCTTATTTATACTTAGTCCAGTCATAAAGGACCTCTCTGCAAATATTTTGACTTACTTGGATCAAAATTTCAATGATTTGTATAGTCATGACTTTCATGTTGAAAAATCGTAAATTTTCAAAAAATGTTTTTTCTATCGAAAAATGTCAAATTTGATCATTTTTGGCTTATTTATACTTAATCCAGTCATAAACGACCTCTATGTATACATTTTGACTTACTTGGATCAAAATTTCAATTATTTGTATAGACATGACTCTCATGTGGAAAAATCGAAAATTTTCAAAAAATGTTTTTTCTATCGAAAAATGTCAAATTTATCATTTTTGGCTTATTTCTACTTATTCCAGTCATAAAGGACCTCTATGTATACATTTTGACTTACTTGGATCAAAATTTCAATGATTTTTATAGTCATGACATTCTAGTTGTAAAATCGGAAATTTTAAAAAAATGTTTTTTCTATCGAAATATGTCAAATTTGATCATGTTTGGCTTATTTATACTTAGTCCAGTCATAAACGACCTCTATGTATACATTTTGACATACTTGGATCAAAATTTCAATGATTTGTATAGTCATGACATTCAAGTTGAAAAATCGAAAATTTTCAAAAAATGTTTTTTTTATCGAAAAATGTCAAATTTGATCATTTTTGGCTTATTTATACTTAGCCCAGTCATAATCGACCTCTATGTATACATTTTGACTTACTTGGATCAAAATTTCAATGATTTATATAGTCATGACATTCTAGTTGTAAAATCGGAAATTTTCAAAAAATGTTTTTTCTATCGAAAAATGTCAAATTTGATCATTTTTGGCTTATTTATACTTAGTCCAGTCATAAACGACCTCTATGTATACATTTTGACTTACTTGGATCAAAATTTCAATGATTTGTATAGTCATGACATTCTAGTTGTAAAATCGAAAATTTTCAAAAAATGTTTTTTCTATCGAAAAATGTCAAATTTGATCATTTTTGGCTTATTTATACTTAGCCCAGTCATAAACGACCTCTATGTATACATTTTGACTTACTTGGATCAAAATTTCAATGATTTGTATAGTCATGACATTCTAGTTGTAAAATCGAAAATTTTCAAAAAATGTTTTTTCTATCGAAAAATGTCAAATTTGATCATTTTTGGCTTATTTATACTTAGTCCAGTCATAAAGGACCTCTATGCATATATTTTGACTTACTTGGATCAAAATTTCAATGATTTGTATAGTCATGACTTTCATGTTGAAAAATCGTAAATTTTCAAAAAATGTTTTTTCTATCGAAAAATGTCAAATTTGATCATTTTTGGCTTATTTATACTTAATCCAGTCATAAACGGCCTCTATGTATACATTTTGACTTACTTGGATCAAAATTTCAATGATTTGTATAGACATGACTCTCATGTGGAAAAATCGAAAATTTTCAAAAAATGTTTTTTCTATCGAAAAATGTCAAATTTGATCATTTTTGGCTTATTTATACTTAGTCCAGTCATTAAAGACCTCTATGTATACATTTTGACATACTTGGATCAAAATTTCAATGATTTGTATAGTCATGACTCTCATGTTGAAAAATCGGAAATTTTCAAAAAATGTTTTTTTTATCGAAAAATGTCAAATTTGATCATTTTTGGCTTATTTATACTTAGTCCAGTCATAAAGGACCTCTCTGCATATATTTTGACTTACTTGGATCAAAATTTCAATGATTTGTATAGTCATGACTTTCATGTTGAAAAATCGTAAATTTTCAAAAAATGTTTTTTCTATCGAAAAATGTCAAATTTGATCATTTTTGGCTTATTTATACTTAATCCAGTCATAAACGACCTCTATGTATACATTTTGCCTTACTTGGATCAAAATTTCAATGATTTGTATAGACATGACTCCCATGTGGAAAAATCGAAAATTTTAAAAATGTTTTTTCTATCGAAAAATGTCAAATTTATCATTTTTGGCTTATTTCTACTTATTCCAGTCATAAAGGACCTCTATGTATACATTTTGACTTACTTGGATCAAAATTTCCATGATTTGTATAGTCATGACATTCTAGTTGTAAAATCGGAAATTTTCAAAAAATGTTTTTTCTATCGAAAAATGTCAAATTTGATCATTTTTGGCTTATTTATACTTAGTCCAGTCACAAACGACCTCTATGTATACATTTTGACTTACTTGGATCAAAATTTCAATGATTTTTATAGTCATGACATTCTAGTTGTAAAATCGGAAATTTTAAAAAAATGTTTTTTCTATCGAAATATGTCAAATTTGATCATGTTTGGCTTATTTATACTTAGTCCAGTCATAAACGACCTCTATGTATACATTTTGACATACTTGGATCAAAATTTCAATGATTTGTATAGTCATGACATTCTAGTTGTAAAATCGGAAATTTTCAAAAAATGTTTTTTTTTATCGAAAAATGTCAAATTTGATCATTTTTGGCTTATTTATACTTAGTCCAGTCATAAAGGACCTCTGCATATATTTTGACTTACTTGGATCAAAATTTCAATGATTTGTATAGTCATGACTTTCATGTTGAAAAATCGTAAACTTTCAAAAAATGTTTTTTCTATCGAAAAATGTCAAATTTGATCATTTTTGGCTTATTTATACTAAATCCAGTCATAAACGACCTCTATGTATACATTTTGACTTACTTGGATCAAAATTTCAATGATTTGTATAGACATGACTCTCATGTGGAAAAATCGAAAATTTTCAAAAAATGTTTTTTCTATCGAAAAATGTCAAATTTATCATTTTTGGCTTATTTCTACTTATTCCAGTCATAAAGGACCTCTATGTATACATTTTGACTTACTTGGATCAAAATTTCAATGATTTTTATAGTCATGACATTCTAGTTGTAAAATCGGAAATTTTAAAAAAATGTTTTTTCTATCGAAATATGTCAAATTTGATCATGTTTGGCTTATTTATACTTAGTCCAGTCATAAACGACCTCTATGTATTGTTGTGTGCTACTAGATGTCGTTGTAGAGTTTAGTATGAATTACACGAGCGTTGTGAAATCCCCCTTTTGGTGCGGGTCAATATTATGTTAATCGATAATAGGTTTGTTTCCCGACTAAATGGAACGTTTGTATGCGTGCCTATTATGATGATAAATCGATTAACGAAATTATTGATCGCCTGTATAGATGTCACCCTTAGTAAAGATCTTCACGTTGCTGTAATTGATTCTCAGGATAAAACTTATTAATGATTGATATTTATTTGTGGAAATTTGGTCGGTTTATCCTTGGCCCATTTCTCAGTGACACAACATAAATCCAAATTTAACCCTTGTAAAATAGAATCTCGAGTTTCACGAATATTATTTTTACCTTCGAAGTTGGTACCGCACTTAAAACCCACTTCATTTGGATATATAAAATGGCGAATATGGCGTACGAAGAATCCAGTGCATATATTAAATTTTGTTTGCGAAATCTTATGGATTATAGCGAGGTAAGAAAATTTTCCTTGATAAATCTAGAAACGGGTAGAATATTGTAAAATTACCTTCAGATCTCCAATATTGGGGATGTTTATCCTTTGATAACCGCCAAATTGGATTGGTATTCCACGTTATCCTATTGTCGACTCACTGGTAGACGGCTTGAATCCACGTGTTCCAAATTTTATCAAATTAAATATACAAAATTTTCAATTTATTTCTTTATTGGTTCTATTCATTTACAAATAGTTAAATTACATTCATTTCTTTGAATTTAGAATACAATTTACATGACCAATTAATCACGAATTAATTATGATTTTTACTGTTTCGTCGACATGCTAATTTTAAAAAAACAATTATTTTTTCTTTTAGATTAAGTTATGTGTAATTGACCAGATGTGTGATCGACGAAATACGATAATCAAAGAGGATCAATTATTGATTTTATCCACCCAGGTCGGCTTCGTTATCAATCGTTCGACATGCGCAACGTAAGATTTTAAATCTTGTTATTATTTTTTTGGATATGTTAAGTAACATAACATATTTCCACCCTTCTTTCAGGAAGGATTGGGGTTGTTACATCCCCTTATGGTGATGGGATACTGGCCACTACTCTACCGAAGAATCAATCTGTGTGGGCCCCGTATGGGGTCCAAACAAATGACCCTCCGGGGGAGGTTAGCTGGGAGGATAGGATGTTACCGTTCGGGATTGGTACGTATTCTTATCTTTTTTTTTTTTTTTTTTGAAAGGTCTTAAATATTGTACATGGCATTTCCAACATTTACCATTCTTGAGATTTTTTAAAATCACCGTGTTAGCGGTTCTAAAGTTTATAATTTTGTATGGTCCTTCATATTTAGGCAAAAATTTTTTGTTGGAGATACCATGTTTGGCTATTTGATGACTTCTTAGTAATACCCAGTCGTTTACTTTATACCCATGTTTACGTCTTGTTCTATTAAAATAGTCCCTACGTCTCTTTAAGGATTTTTCCAAAAACCGATCGATGGTGGACTTAGGGGATTTGGAATTTTTAGGCAATATAGTGTGGATGTCCCATAAGTGATCCAAAGGCATTGTTAGATTTCGGCCTAGAAATATGGAGGCAGGGGTCGTATTTGTAGAAGTACTATATGAGTTATTGTATGCGAACGTAGCATATCCCAGAAATTCATCCCAAGTGTTGTGGTTGGCCGCAGCCGCCCCTAAAAGTGTACTTAGGTTGGCTATCAAGATTTTATTCATAGCTTCCGACTTGTTTGGACCTGGGTTGTATGCTGATAGGTACCTAGGTTTTACGCCCCATTTGTAACAAAATCGATGATATAGTTTAGCCTTAAAGTAAGATGCGTTATCTGATATGAGGTACGTTGGTGATGAAAATGTTAAAAAAAATTTTTCTAATTCTTCACATATAGATGAAGCCGTGCAGGTTTTTATTGCGACTGTTTTCATGAATCTACTATAGGAATCCACGATTACTAGTACGAATCTCGCGCGGTTTCGGGTTAATGGTAAAGGACCTAAGATATCCATATGAAGGGTTTCGTATACGTATTTGGGATTGTGTGATTCCATTATTGGACGTCGTTGTAAAGGTGATGATTTATGCTTTTGACAGATTTCGCAAGACCTTACATAGTCTACCACATCGCGATACATATTCTTCCAATAGAAACGTCTGGCTAGGTGCTTGTATGTTTTCAATATGCCTTCGTGAGCAGCAAGTAAGCTGTTGTGGAAATAATGAATAGCGGCTTGATGTAGTTCTTTTGGTAAGAATATTCTCCTTTTCTTATGTTTTCCCACTCGTTTGCAGAGAAGCCCGGCATGAATTGTAAAATTTTCATCGTGGTTGTCGTGTTTTAAACGAGCAATGATGTATTTACATTCTTCATCTCGTGCTTGTATAATGCGAACGTTTGGGAATATTTCATAATTATCAGTAAGAAAAAGTAGGGTATCGTCTGGTAAAATGTCTTGGAATGGTAGTCTATGTAATGGTTCGACTTGTGGTTGATTTAAATTTTCCGTTTCGTAAAGACGTGACAATGCATCTGCGATGTTGTTATTCGTACCCGGAATATGTTCGACCGTAAACTTGTATTGAGATAACGTTAATTGCCAACGTGCTAATTTTGCAGAGCCTTTAGAATTTTCGTAGAGGTGTACCAACGAGTTGTTGTCAATCTGTACGATGAATTCTTGATGCTGTAAGTAATCGGCGAATTTTTGTATTGAGTGGATTAAACTTAACATTTCCTTTTCATAAATATGGATTTTGTTTTCAGCTGACGATAATTTTCTGGACGTGAAGGCTATTGGATGCAGGTTCCCTTCGAATTCTTGGAGTAAGACACCTCCAAGTGCTCCATCCGATGCGTCTGTTCGTACTACGAACTTTTTGTCGAAACAAGGAAAACGCAAAATCGGACTTGTGGTGAGTTTTTCTTTTAATTTGTTAAAAGCCTTTTGATGAGCTTCTGTCCATTGAAATTTTGCTTGTTTCTTGCGCAAATCGTTTAATGGCTTGCATATGTGTGCATAGTCTTTGATAAATTTCATGTAATATCCAGTCATCCCGAGAAAACTTCTCAGCTGTTTGATGTTTTTTGGTGGTGGTAAATCGTTGATGGCCTGTACTTTGGAATTATCCACCGCTATTCCCTCGGATGATATTATATGGCCCAAATATTTAATTCTGGACATGAAGAATTTGCACTTATTGGGTTTTGCTGTCAAACCATTATTCTTCAAACGTTTAAGTATTTCTTCCAAATGTTGGAAATGTTCAGTTATATTTTTGGAATAAATTAGTAGATCGTCTACATATGGTATACAATATTTGTATTTTAATTCACCGAAAATGTCTAGGATGACTCTGTTTAAACCTTGGCTGGATGTCATTAAACCTTGCGGTGCACATTTATAACGATATTGGGCTGTGGGAGTGATGAAGCTGGTGACGTTTTTTGATTTTGCATCCAATGGTATTTGGAAATAAGCACTTGTCAAATCAATTTTGCTAAATATGGTTGCACCTTGTAAACAATTGAAGCATTCGCTTACGTTTGATGGCGGGAATGGATCAAATAAAATTTTTTTGTTTACTTCCCAACTTGAGGTGCATTTTTCGATCACTCCTTGTCGTAATAAATCGTCGACAATATTTTGTAGAATTATGGCCTTTGTGGGTGGTAATTTGTAATAAGGTCTGTATATTGGTGTACGTTCCTTTAAAAGAATTTTCATAGAATATTTTGTTGCACATCCAATTTTGTCTGTTAAAACATCTTTATAATCTTGTTTTAATTTTTCCAGGTGTTTTAATTGACGTTCATGGAGGTCGATGGAGCTTTCCAAGACAACATTAAGTCGGCTTTCTTTTGTGTCTTCAAATTTTATCGATATGTATGTGTTATTTTGAATTAGCATCGATTTTGATTGATAATCAATTTTAGCTTGTATGTGATGTAAAAATTGATTTCCTAAAAGAATGTTGCATGGTAATTTTTTTATTAGAAAAAATGTCGTTTTCCATGTATAATTTTTGATTTTGACGATTAATTCGACTGCTTTGTCGACAATTATGTTCGAATTATTTGCAATCGTAATGCGTTTGAAGACTTTATTTATGGTGTTGTTTTTCTGTTTTATGGTATCGAAGATCGCCGCCTTAATGAAATTAAGATTGGAACCTGTATCGATTAGTGCTGTTTGTGTGGTGTCGTTTATGGTCACGTCTATGAAAGGTATAGCATTTTTATATTTAAATTCTTGATTTTGGGACAATGAAGCAAGTGTTTTTCGTTCATTGTCTTTCTGTTCCATCGTCCCTTCGTTTAGTTTTTTGAATTTTCACCTTTTATAGCTCGTTGGATGGCACTATCCATCCTAGAAGCCGCTTCATCAGCACGTTTGGCAATTGTGTATAATTGGTCGAATGTAGTTGGCAAGGGCCAAATGGTTGACAAGAATTGAAGGTACTTTGGAGAAGCACCGTCGCAGATGTGTGTGGTAATTCTTGCTTCGTCCATTAAATTTAAAGCTTTGGCGTTCGATTCTAAGTCATGGATATAATTTTTAAGGGTTTCCGTTGGTTCTTGGAATCGGAATATTTTTGTCAACTGCAATCGACTTTTTTGCATTGGACTAAGGAATGTGTTTACTAAGTCTGATTTTACGTTTGGCCACGCCAGTCCTGGTGTGGCACGTGAAGCGAGCCATTCTTGTAAATTACCAGTTGTATAAGTTGTAAGGCCTTTGAGTAATTTATCGATAGGTATTAAATTCAATTTAACTATTTTTTCGATGTTTTTTACGAAGGTTAAAAATTTTTCAGGGTCATCACCGTCGGTTCTTGGAATTCCTTCACAAAGTTTATGGATATCCGGATGAAACGTTACGCCCGGATTTAAATTGGTAACGCGTTCATGTGTATCAAGCAAAAGTCTGTTATGGATAGCCATTAAGTCTGTTAATGTCTGGGTCACGTGTCGATAATTGTTTTGTCTTGGTTCTGCATGTGGAGATGGTATATGTGGTCCTGGATTATTTCCTTGAATGTTATGGACAGGTGGTGGGGTCGTCATTTGGTGGAGATTAGGATTTGGATTGAAAGTTGGGCGTAAAGTGCCGTCGGGCATGATGGTAAATATTTGATCTACCTGTGCGTTTACATGGTTCAAAGATGGTGATGGTCTTTGCGCTTGGTTGATTGACGACCTGGGTGTCTGTTGTAGGTGTGCCGGAGTCCGCTGCATCGTGAAAATTTCTGTCCACCAATTTGTTATGATGACTTCAATTTATGTTTGATCTCCTATTCGGAATGCTTGGTTCCACTTGCAAATGACGAAGTTGGTTTAGTCTGTAAATGATAAATACCAAGGCAGAATATGTTTCTTTTTTTGTTGAAAGATCTTATAAAGAAAAAAATTCTTTGGAATGTTTTCAGACTCGCTATAAATAATAAATTAATTTGTTTGAAATTTTTTGTGTGTTTTATTTAGTGTGAAATTCCGTGTTAATTCTATTCTTAAGATTAATCCAAATGCTTCGCTTTTTGAATTAATCTTGTTATGAAATTTATGGTTATAATTTGAATTTTTTTTGTTCTAACCTGTAGATATCTATTTTTAAATAGTTTAAAGCTTTGCTACCATTTATGTTGTGTGCTACTAGATGTCGTTGTAGAGTTTAGTATGAATTACACGAGCGTTGTGAAATCCCCCTTTTGGTGCGGGTCAATATTATGTTAATCGATAATAGGTTTGTTTCCCGACTAAATGGAACGTTTGTATGCGTGCCTATTATGATGATAAATCGATTAACGAAATTATTGATCGCCTGTATAGATGTCACCCTTAGTAAAGATCTTCACGTTGCTGTAATTGATTCTCAGGATAAAACTTATTAATGATTGATATTTATTTGTGGAAATTTGGTCGGTTTATCCTTGGCCCATTTCTCAGTGACACAACATAAATCCAAATTTAACCCTTGTAAAATAGAATCTCGAGTTTCACGAATATTATTTTTACCTTCGAAGTTGGTACCGCACTTAAAACCCACTTCATTTGGATATATAAAATGGCGAATATGGCGTACGAAGAATCCAGTGCATATATTAAATTTTGTTTGCGAAATCTTATGGATTATAGCGAGGTAAGAAAATTTTCCTTGATAAATCTAGAAACGGGTAGAATATTGTAAAATTACCTTCAGATCTCCAATATTGGGGATGTTTATCCTTTGATAACCGCCAAATTGGATTGGTATTCCACGTTATCCTATTGTCGACTCACTGGTAGACGGCTTGAATCCACGTGTTCCAAATTTTATCAAATTAAATATACAAAATTTTCAATTTATTTCTTTATTGGTTCTATTCATTTACAAATAGTTAAATTACATTCATTTCTTTGAATTTAGAATACAATTTACATGACCAATTAATCACGAATTAATTATGATTTTTACTGTTTCGTCGACATGCTAATTTTAAAAAAACAATTATTTTTTCTTTTAGATTAAGTTATGTGTAATTGACCAGATGTGTGATCGACGAAATACGATAATCAAAGAGGATCAATTATTGATTTTATCCACCCAGGTCAGCTTCGTTATCAATCGTTCGACATGCGCAACGTA
Source organism: Chrysoperla carnea (assembly GCF_905475395.1). Taxonomy (NCBI): domain Eukaryota; kingdom Metazoa; phylum Arthropoda; class Insecta; order Neuroptera; family Chrysopidae; genus Chrysoperla; species Chrysoperla carnea. Next base: position 11,694 of record NW_025408279.1, read on the forward strand.
AGATTTTAAATCTTGTTATTATTTTTTTGGATATGTTAAGTAACATAACAGTATACATTTTGACATACTTGGATCAAAATTTCAATGATTTGTATAGTCATGACATTCAAGTTGAAAAATCGGAAATTTTCAAAAAAGGTTTTTTTTATCGAAAAATGTCAAATTTGATCATTTTTGGCTTATTTATACTTAGCCCAGTCATAAACGACCTCTATGTATACATTTTGACTTACTTGGATCAAAATTTCAATGATTTGTATAGTCATGACATTCTAGTTGTAAAATCGGAAATTTTCAAAAAATGTTTTTTCTATCGAAAAATGTCAAATTTGATCATTTTTGGCTTATTTATACTTAGTCCAGTCATAAACGACCTCTATGTATACATTTTGACTTACTTGGATCAAAATTTCAATGATTTTTATGGTCATGACATTCTAGTTGTAAAATCGGAAATTTAAAAAAAATGTTTTTTCTATCGAAAAATGTCAAATTTGATCATTTTTGGCTTATTTATACTTAGCCCAGTCATAAACGACCTCTATGTATACATTTTGACTTACTTGGATCAAAATTTCAATGATTTGTATAGTCATGACATTCTAGTTGTAAAATCGAAAATTTTCAAAAAATGTTTTTTCTATCGAAAAATGTCAAATTTGATCATTTTTGGCTTATTTATACTTAGCCCAGTCATAAACGACCTCTATGTATACATTTTGACTTACTTGGATCAAAATTTCAATGATTTGTATAGTCATGACATTCTAGTTGTAAAATCGAAAATTTTCAAAAAATGTTTTTTCTATCGAAAAATGTCAAATTTGATCATTTTTGGCTTATTTATACTTAGTCCAGTCATAAAGGACCTCTATGCATATATTTTGACTTACTTGGATCAAAATTTCAATGATTTGTATAGTCATGACTTTCATGTTGAAAAATCGTAAATTTTCAAAAAATGTTTTTTCTATCGAAAAATGTCAAATTTGATCATTTTTGGCTTATTTATACTTAATCCAGTCATAAACGGCCTCTATGTATACATTTTGACTTACTTGGATCAAAATTTCAATGATTTGTATAGACATGACTCTCATGTGGAAAAATCGAAAATTTTCAAAAAATGTTTTTTCTATCGAAAAATGTCAAATTTGATCATTTTTGGCTTATTTCTACTTATTCCAGTCATAAAGGACCTCTATGTATACATTTTGACTTACTTGGATCAAAATTTCCATGATTTGTATAGTCATGACATTCTAGTTGTAAAATCGGAAATTTTCAAAAAATGTTTTTTCTATCGAAAAATGTCAAATTTGATCATTTTTGGCTTATTTATACTTAGTCCAGTCATAAACGACCTCTATGTATACATTTTGACTTACTTGGATCAAAATTTCAATGATTTTTATAGTCATGACATTCTAGTTGTAAAATCGGAAATTTTAAAAAAATGTTTTTTCTATTGAAATATGTCAAATTTGATCATGTTTGGCTTATTTATACTTAGTCCAGTCATAAACGACCTCTATGTATACATTTTGACATACTTGGATCAAAATTTCAATGATTTGTATAGTCATGACATTCAAGTTGAAAAATCGGATATTTTCATAAAATGTTTTTTTTATCGAAAAATGTCAAATTTGATCATTTTTGGCTTATTTATACTTAGTCCAGTCATAAACGACCTCTATGTATACATTTTGACTTACTTGGATCAAAATTTCAATGATTTGTATAGTCATGACATTCTAGTTGAAAAATCGAAAATTTTCAAAAAATGTTATTTCTATCGAAAAATGTCAAATTTGATCATTTTTGGCTTATTTATACTTAGTCCAGTCATAAAGGACCTCTATGTATACATTTTGACTTACTTGGATCAAAATTTCAATGATTTGTATAGTCATGACTCTCATGTTGAAAAATCGAAAGTATTCAAAAAATGTTTTTTCTATCGAAAAATGTCAAATTTGATCATTTTTGGCTTATTTATACTTAGTCCAGTCATAAAGGACCTCTATGTATACATTTTGACTTACTTGGATCAAAATTTCAATGATTTGTAAAGTCATGAGTCTCATGTTGAAAAATCGAAAATTTTCAAAAAATGTTTTTTCTATCGAAAAATGTCAAATTTGATCATTTTTGGCTTATTTATACTTAGTCCAGTCATAAACGACCTCTATGTGTACATTTTGACATACTTGGATCAAAATTTCAATGATTTGTATAGTCATGACATTCAAGTTGAAAAATCGGAAATTTTGAAAAAATGTTTTTTCTATCGAAAAATGTCAAATTTGATCATTTTTGGCTTATTTATACTTAGCCCAGTCATAAACGACCTCTATGTATACATTTTGACTTACTTGGATCAAAATTTCAATGATTTGTATAGTCATGACATTCTAGTTGTAAAATCGAAAATTTTCAAAAAATGTTTTTTCTATCGAAAAATGTCAAATTTGATCATTTTTGGCTTATTTATACTTAGTCCAGTCATTAAGGACCTCTATGTATACATTTTGACTTACTTGGATCAAAATTTCAATGATTTGTATAGTCATGACTCTCATGTTGAAAATTCGAAAATTTTCAAAAAATGTTTTTTCTATCGAAAAATGTCAAATTTATCATTTTTGGCTTATTTCTACTTATTCCAGTCATAAAGGACCTCTATGTATACATTTTGACTTACTTGGATCAAAATTTCCATGATTTGTATAGTCATGACATTCTAGTTGTAAAATCGGAAATTTTCAAAAAATGTTTTTTCTATCGAAAAATGTCAAATTTGATCATTTTTGACTTATTTATACTTAGTCCGGTCATAAACGACCTCTATGTATACATTTTGACTTACTTGGATCAAAATTTCAATGATTTTTATAGTCATGACATTCTAGTTGTAAAATCGGAAATTTTAAAAAAATGTTTTTTCTATCGAAATATGTCAAATTTGATCATGTTTGGCTTATTTATACTTAGTCCAGTCATAAACGACCTCTTTGTATACATTTTGACATACTTGGATCAAAATTTCAATGATTTGTATAGTCATGACTCTCATGTTGAAAAATCGAAAATTTTCAAAAAATGTTTTTTCTATCGAAAAATGTCAAATTTATCATTTTTGGCTTATTTCTACTTATTCCAGTCATAAAGGACCTCTATGTATACATTTTGACTTACTTGGATCAAAATTTCCATGATTTGTATAGTCATGACATTCTAGTTGTAAAATCGGAAATTTTCAAAAAATGTTTTTTCTATCGAAAAATGTCAAATTTGATCATTTTTGACTTATTTATACTTAGTCCAGTCATAAACGACCTCTATGTATACATTTTGACTTACTTGGATCAAAATTTCAATGATTTCTATAGTCATGACATTCTAGTTGTAAAATCGGAAATTTTAAAAAAATGTTTTTTCTATCGAAATATGTCAAATTTGATCATGTTTGGCTTATTTATACTTAGTCCAGTCATAAACGACCTCTATGTATACATTTTGACATACTTGGATCAAAATTTCAATGATTTGTATAGTCATGACTCTCATGTTGAAAAATCGAAAATTTTCAAAAAATGTTTTTTTTATCGAAAAATGTCAAATTTGATCATTTTTGGCTTATTTATACTTAGTCCAGTCATAAACGACCTCTATGTATACATTTTGACTTACTTGGATCAAAATTTCAATGATTTGTATAGTCATGACATTCTAGTTGAAAAATCGAAAATTTTCAAAAAATGTTATTTCTATCGAAAAATGTCAAATTTGATCATTTTTGGCTTATTTATACTTAGTCCAGTCATAAAGGACCTCTATGTATACATTTTGACTTACTTGGATCAAAATTTCAATGATTTGTATAGTCATGACTCTCATGTTGAAAAATCGAAAGTATTCAAAAAATGTTTTTTCTATCGAAAAATGTCAAATTTGATCATTTTTGGCTTATTTATACTTAGTCCAGTCATAAAGGACCTCTATGTATACATTTTGACTTACTTGGATCAAAATTTCAATGATTTGTAAAGTCATGAGTCTCATGTTGAAAAATCGAAAATTTTCAAAAAATGTTTTTTCTATCGAAAAATGTCAAATTTGATCATTTTTGGCTTATTTATACTTAGTCCAGTCATAAACGACCTCTATGTGTACATTTTGACATACTTGGATCAAAATTTCAATGATTTGTATAGTCATGACATTCAAGTTGAAAAATCGGAAATTTTGAAAAAATGTTTTTTCTATCGAAAAATGTCAAATTTGATCATTTTTGGCTTATTTATACTTAGCCCAGTCATAAACGACCTCTATGTATACATTTTGACTTACTTGGATCAAAATTTCAATGATTTGTATAGTCATGACATTCTAGTTGTAAAATCGAAAATTTTCAAAAAATGTTTTTTCTATCGAAAAATGTCAAATTTGATCATTTTTGGCTTATTTATACTTAGTCCAGTCATTAAGGACCTCTATGTATACATTTTGACTTACTTGGATCAAAATTTCAATGATTTGTATAGTCATGACTCTCATGTTGAAAATTCGAAAATTTTCAAAAAATGTTTTTTCTATCGAAAAATGTCAAATTTATCATTTTTGGCTTATTTCTACTTATTCCAGTCATAAAGGACCTCTATGTATACATTTTGACTTACTTGGATCAAAATTTCCATGATTTGTATAGTCATGACATTCTAGTTGTAAAATCGGAAATTTTCAAAAAATGTTTTTTCTATCGAAAAATGTCAAATTTGATCATTTTTGACTTATTTATACTTAGTCCGGTCATAAACGACCTCTATGTATACATTTTGACTTACTTGGATCAAAATTTCAATGATTTTTATAGTCATGACATTCTAGTTGTAAAATCGGAAATTTTAAAAAAATGTTTTTTCTATCGAAATATGTCAAATTTGATCATGTTTGGCTTATTTATACTTAGTCCAGTCATAAACGACCTCTTTGTATACATTTTGACATACTTGGATCAAAATTTCAATGATTTGTATAGTCATGACTCTCATGTTGAAAAATCGAAAATTTTCAAAAAATGTTTTTTCTATCGAAAAATGTCAAATTTATCATTTTTGGCTTATTTCTACTTATTCCAGTCATAAAGGACCTCTATGTATACATTTTGACTTACTTGGATCAAAATTTCCATGATTTGTATAGTCATGACATTCTAGTTGTAAAATCGGAAATTTTCAAAAAATGTTTTTTCTATCGAAAAATGTCAAATTTGATCATTTTTGACTTATTTATACTTAGTCCAGTCATAAACGACCTCTATGTATACATTTTGACTTACTTGGATCAAAATTTCAATGATTTCTATAGTCATGACATTCTAGTTGTAAAATCGGAAATTTTAAAAAAATGTTTTTTCTATCGAAATATGTCAAATTTGATCATGTTTGGCTTATTTATACTTAGTCCAGTCATAAACGACCTCTATGTATACATTTTGACATACTTGGATCAAAATTTCAATGATTTGTATAGTCATGACTCTCATGTTGAAAAATCGAAAATTTTCAAAAAATGTTTTTTCTATCGAAAAATGTCAAATTTGATCATTTTTGGCTTATTTATACTTAGTCCGGTCATAAACGACCTCTATGTATACATTTTGACTTACTTGGATCAAAATTTCAATGATTTTTATAGTCATGACATTCTAGTTGTAAAATCGGAAATTTTCAAAAAATGTTTTTTCTATCGAAAAATGTCAAATTTATCATTTTTGGCGTATTTCTACTTATTCCAGTCATAAAGGACCTCTATGTATACATTTTGACTTACTTGGATCAAAATTTCAATGATTTTTATAGTCATGACATTCTAGTTGTAAAATCGGAAATTTTAAAAAAATGTTTTTCTATCGAAATATGTCAAATTTGAACATGTTTGGCTTATTTATACTTAGTCCAGTCATAAACGACCTCTATGTATACATTTTGACATACTTGGATCAAAATTTCAATGATTTGTATAGTCATGACATTCAAGTTGAAAAATCGGAAATTTTCAAAAAATGTTTTTTTTATCGAAAAATGTCAAATTTGATCATTTTTGGCTTATTTATACTTAGCCCAGTCATAAACGACCTCTATGTATACATTTTGACTTACTTGGATCAAAATTTCAATGATTTGTATAGTCATGACATTCTAGTTGTAAAATCGGAAATTTTCAAAAAATGTTTTTTCTATCGAAAAATGTCAAATTTGATCATTTTTGGCTTATTTATACTTAGTCCAGTCATAAACGACCTCTATGTATACATTTTGACTTACTTGGATCAAAATTTCAATGATTTTTATAGTCATGACATTCTAGTTGTAAAATCGAAAATTTTCAAAAAATGTTTTTTCTATCGAAAAATGTCAAATTTGATCATTTTTGGCTTATTTATACTTAGCCCAGTCATAAACGACCTCTATGTATACATTTTGACTTACTTGGATCAAAATTTCAATGATTTGTATAGTCATGACATTCTAGTTGTAAAATCGAAAATTTTCAAAAAATGTTTTTTCTATCGAAAAATGTCAAATTTGATCATTTTTGGCTTATTTATACTTAGTCCAGTCATAAAGGACCTCTATGCATATATTTTGACTTACTTGGATCAAAATTTCAATGATTTGTATAGTCATGACTTTCATGTTGAAAAATCGTAAATTTTCAAAAAATGTTTTTTCTATCGAAAAATGTCAAATTTGATCATTTTTGGCTTATTTATACTTAATCCAGTCATAAACGGCCTCTATGTATACATTTTGACTTACTTGGATCAAAATTTCAATGATTTGTATAGACATGACTCTCATGTGGAAAAATCGAAAATTTTCAAAAAATGTTTTTTCTATCGAAAAATGTCAAATTTGATCATTTTTGGCTTATTTCTACTTATTCCAGTCATAAAGGACCTCTATGTATACATTTTGACTTACTTGGATCAAAATTTCCATGATTTGTATAGTCATGACATTCTAGTTGTAAAATCGGAAATTTTCAAAAAATGTTTTTTCTATCGAAAAATGTCAAATTTGATCATTTTTGGCTTATTTATACTTAGTCCAGTCATAAACGACCTCTATGTATACATTTTGACTTACTTGGATCAAAATTTCAATGATTTTTATAGTCATGACATTCTAGTTGTAAAATCGGAAATTTTAAAAAAATGTTTTTTCTATCGAAATATGTCAAATTTGATCATGTTTGGCTTATTTATACTTAGTCCAGTCATTAACGATCTCTATGTATACATTTTGACATACTTGGATCAAAATTTCAATGATTTGTATAGTCATGACATTCAAGTTGAAAAATCGGATATTTTCAAAAAATGTTTTTTTTATCGAAAAATGTCAAATTTGATCATTTTTGGCTTATTAATACTTAGTCCAGTCATAAACGACCTCTATGTATACATTTTGACTTACTTGGATCAAAATTTCAATGATTTGTATAGTCATGACATTCTAGTTGAAAAATCGAAAATTTTCAAAAAATGTTATTTCTATCGAAAAATGTCAAATTTGATCATTTTTGGCTTATTTATACTTAGTCCAGTCATAAAGGACCTCTATGTATACATTTTGACTTACTTGGATCAAAATTTCAATGATTTGTATAGTCATGACTCTCATGTTGAAAAATCGAAAGTATTCAAAAAATGTTTTTTCTATCGAAAAATGTCAAATTTGATCATTTTTGGCTTATTTATACTTAGTCCAGTCATAAAGGACCTCTATGAATACATTTTGACTTACTTGGATCAAAGTTTCAATGATATGTAAAGTCATGAGTCTCATGTTGAAAAATCGAAAATTTTCAAAAAATGTTTTTTCTATCGAAAAATGTCAAATTTGATCATTTTTGGCTTATTTATACTTAGTCCAGTCATAAACGACCTCTATGTATACATTTTGACATACTTGGATCAAAATTTCAATGATTTGTATAGTCATGACATTCAAGTTGAAAAATCGGAAATTTTCAAAAAATGTTTTTTCTATCGAAAAATGTCAAATTTGATCATTTTTGGCTTATTTATACTTAGCCCAGTCATAAACGACCTCTATGTATACATTTTGACTTACTTGGATCAAAATTTCAATGATTTGTATAGTCATGACATTCTAGTTGTAAAATCGAAAATTTTCAAAAGATGTTTTTTCTATCGAAAAATGTCAAATTTGATCATTTTTGGCTTATTTATACTTAGTCAGTCATAAAGGACCTCTATGTATACATTTTGACTTACTTGGATCAAAATTTCAATGATTTGTAAAGTCATGAGTCTCATGTTGAAAAATCGAAAATTTTCAAAAAATGTTTTTTCTATCGAAAAATGTCAAATTTGATCATTTTTGGCTTATTTCTACTTATTCCAGTCATAAAGGACCTCTATGTATACATTTTGACTTACTTGGATTAAAATTTCCATGATTTGTATAGTCATGACATTCTAGTTGTAAAATCGGAAATTTTCAAAAAATGTTTTTTCTATCGAAAAATGTCAAATTTGATCATTTTTGGCTTATTTATACTTAGTCCAGTCATAAACGACCTCTATGTATACATTTTGACTTACTTGGATCAAAATTTCAATGATTTTTATAGTCATGACATTCTAGTTGTAAAATCGGAAATTTTAAAAAAATGTTTTTTCTATCGAAATATGTCAAATTTGATCATGTTTGGCTTATTTATACTTAGTCCAGTCATAAACGACCTCTATGTATACATTTTGACATACTTGGATCAAAATTTCAATGATTTGTATAGTCATGACATTCAAGTTGAAAAATCGGATATTTTCAAAAAATGCTTTTTTTATCGAAAAATGTCAAATTTGATCATTTTTGGCTTATTTATACTTAGTCCAGTCATAAACGACCTCTATGTATACATTTTGACTTACTTGGATCAAAATTTCAATGATTTGTATAGTCATGACATTCTAGTTGAAAAATCGAAAATTTTCAAAAAATGTTATTTCTATCGAAAAATGTCAAATTTGATCATTTTTGGCTTATTTATACTTAGTCCAGTCATAAAGGACCTCTATGTATACATTTTGACTTACTTGGATCAAAATTTCAATGATTTGTATAGTCATGACTCTCATGTTGAAAAATCGAAAGTATTCAAAAAATGTTTTTTCTATCGAAAAATGTCAAATTTGATCATTTTTGGCTTATTTATACTTAGTCCAGTCATAAAGGACCTCTATGTATACATTTTGACTTACTTGGATCAAAATTTCAATGATATGTAAAGTCATGAGTCTCATGTTGAAAAATCGAAAATTTTCAAAAAATGTTTTTTCTATCGAAAAATGTCAAATTTGATCATTTTTGGCTTATTTATACTTAGTCCAGTCATAAACGACCTCTATGTATACATTTTGACATACTTGGATCAAAATTTCAATGATTTGTAAAGTCATGAGTCTCATGTTGAAAAATCGAAAATTTTCAAAAAATGTTTTTTCTATCGAAAAATGTCAAATTTGATCATTTTTGGCTTATTTATACTTAGCCCAGTCATAAACGACCTCTATGTATACATTTTGACTTACTTGGATCAAAATTTCAATGATTTGTATAGTCATGACATTCTAGTTGTAAAATCGAAAATTTTCAAAAAATGTTTTTTCTATCGAAAAATGTCAAATTTGATCATTTTTGGCTTATTTATACTTAGTCCAGTCATAAATGACGTCTATGTATACATTTTGACTTACTTGGATCAAAATTTCAATGATTTGTATAGTCATGACTCTCATGTTGAAAAATCGAAAATTTTCAAAAAATGTTTTTTCTATCGAAAAATGTCAAATTTGATCATTTTTGGCTTATTTATACTTAGTCCAGTCATAAAGGACCTCTATGTATACATTTTGACTTACTTGGATCAAAATTTCAATGATTTGTAAAGTCATGAGTCTCATGTTGAAAAATCGAAAATTTTCAAAAAATGTTTTTTCTATCGAAAAATGTCAAATTTGATCATTTTTGGCTTATTTATACTTAGTCCAGTCATAAACGACCTCTATGTATACATTTTGACATACTTGGATCAAAATTTCAATGATTTGTATAGTCATGACATTCAAGTTGAAAAATCGGAAATTTTCAAAAAATGTTTTTTCTATCGAAAAATGTCAAATTTGATCATTTTTGACTTATTTATACTTAGCCCAGTCATAAACGACCTCTATGTATACATTTTGACTTACTTGGATCAAAATTTCAATGATTTGTATAGTCATGACTCTCATGTTGAAAAATCGAAAATTTTCAAAAAATGTTTTTTCTATCGAAAAATGTCAAATTTGATCATTTTTGGCTTATTTATACTTAGTCCAGTCATAAAGGACCTCTATGTATACATTTTGACTTACTTGGATCAAAATTTTAATGATTTGTAAAGTCATGAGTCTCATGTTGAAAAATCGAAAATTTTCAAAAAATGTTTTTTCTATCGAAAAATGTCAAATTTGATCATTTTTGGCTTATTTATACTTAGTCCAGTCATAAACGACCTCTATGTATACATTTTGACATACTTGGATCAAAATTTCAATGATTTGTATAGTCATGACATTCAAGTTGAAAAATCGGAAATTTTCAAAAAATGTTTTTTCTATCGAAAAATGTCAAATTTGATCATTTTTGGCTTATTTATACTTAGTCCAGTCATAAACGACCCCTATGTATACATTTTGACTTACTTGGATCAAAATTTCAATGATTTGTATAGTCACGACATTCTAGTTGAAAAATCGAAAATTTTCAAAAAATGTTATTTCTATCGAAAAATGCCAAATTTGATCATTTTTGGCATATTTATACTTAGTCCAGTCATAAAGGACCTCTATGTATACATTTTGACTTACTTGGATCAAAATTTCAATGATTTGTAAAGTCATGAGTCTCATGTTGAAAAATCGAAAATTTTCAAAAAATGTTTTTTCTATCGAAAAATGTCAAATTTGATCATTTTTGGCTTATTTATACTTAGTCCAGTCATAAACGACCTCTATGTATACATTTTGACATACTTGGATCAAAATTTTAATGATTTGTATAGTCATGACATTCAAGTTGAAAAATCGGAAATTTTTCAAAAAATGTTTTTTCTATCGAAAAATGTCAAATTTGATCATTTTTGGCTTATTTATACTTAGCCCAGTCATAAAGGACCTCTATGTATACATTTTGACTTACTTGGATCAAAATTTCAATGATTTGTATAGTCATGACTCTCATGTTGAAAAATCGAAAATTTTCAAAAAATGTTTTTTCTATCGAAAAATGTCAAATTTGATCATTTTTGGCTTATTTATACTTAGTCCAGTCATAAAGGACCTCTATGTATACATTTTGACTTACTTGGATCAAAATTTCAATGATTTGTAAAGTCATGAGTCTCATGTTGAAAAATCGAAAATTTTCAAAAAATGTTTTTTCTATCGAAAAATGTCAAATTTGATCATATTTGGCTTATTTATACTTAGTCCAGTCATAAACGACCACTATGTATACATTTTGACATACTTGGATCAAAATTTCAATGATTTGTATAGTCATGACATTAAAGTTGAAAAATCGGAAATTTTCAAAAAATGTTTTTTCTATCGAAAAATGTCAAATTTGATCATTTTTGGCTTATTTATACTTAGTCCAGTCATAAAGGACCTCTATGTATACATTTTGACTTACTTGGATCAAAATTTCAATGATTTGTATAGTCATGACATTCTAGTTGTAAAATCGAAAATTTTCAAAAAATGTTTTTTCTACCGAAAAATGTCAAATTTGATCATTTTTGGCTTATTTATACTTAGTCCAGTCATAAAGGACCTCTTTGTATACATTTTGACTTACTTGGATCAAAATTTCAATGATTTGTAAAGTCATGAGTTTCATGTTGAAAAATCGAAAATTTTCAAAAAATGTTTTTTCTATCGAAAAATGTCAAATTTGATCATTTTTGGCTTATTTATACTTACTTAGTCCAGTCATAAACGACCTCTATGTATACATTTTGAGATACTTGGATCAAAATTTTAATGATTTGCATAGTCATGACATTCAAGTTGAAAAATCGGAAATTTTCAAAAAATGTATTTTCTATCGAAAAATGTCAACTTTGATCATTTTTGGCTTATTTATACTTAGCCCAGTCATTAACGACCTCTATGTATACATTTTGACTTACTTGGATCAAAATTTCAATGATTTGTATAGTCATGACATTCTAGTTGTAAAATCGAAAATTTTCAAAAAATGTTTTTTCTACCGAAAAATGTCAAATTTGATCATTTTTGGCTTATTTATACTTAGTCCAGTCATAAAGGACCTCTATGTATACATTTTGACTTACTTGGATCAAAATTTCAATGATTTGTATAGTCATGACTCTCATGTTGGAAAATCGAAAATTTTCAAAAAATGTTTTTTCTATCGAAAAATGTCAAATTTGATCATTTTTGGCTTATTTATACTTAGTCCAGTCATAAAGGACCTCTATGTATACATTTTGACTTACTTGGATCAAAATTTCAATGATTTGTAAAGTCATGAGTCTCATGTTGAAAAATCGAAAATTTTCAAAAAATGTTTTTTCTATCGAAAAATGTCAAATTTGATCATTTTTGGCTTATTTATACTTAGTCCAGTCATAAACGACCTCTATGTATACATTTTGACATACTTGGATCAAAATTTCAATGATTTGTAGAGTCATGACATTCAAGTTGAAAAATCGGAAATTTTCAAAAAATGTTTTTTCTATCGAAAAATGTCAAATTTGATCATTTTTGGCTTATTTATACTTAGTCCAGTCATAAACGACCTCTATGTATACATTTTGACTTACTTGGATCAAAATTTCAATGATTTGTATAGTCATGACATTCTAGTTGTAAAATCGAAAATTTTCAAAAAATGTTTTTTCTATCGAAAAATGTCAAATTTGATCATTTTTGGCTTATTTACACTTAGTCCAGTCATAAAGGACCTCTATGTATACATTTTGACTTACTTGGATCAAAATTTCAATGATTTGTATAGTCATGACTCTCATGTTGAAAAATCGAAAATTTTCAAAAAATGTTTTTTCTATCGAAAAATGTCAAATTTGATCATTTTTGGCTTATTTATACTTAGTCCAGTCATAAACGACCTCTATGTATACATTTTGACATACTTGGATCAAAATTTCAATGATTTGTATAGTCATGACATTCAAGTTGAAAAATCGGAAATTTTCAAAAAATGTTTTTTCTATCGAAAAATGTCAAATTTGATCATTTTTGGCTTATTTATACTTAGTCCAGTCATAAAGGACCTCTATGTATACATTTTGACTTACTTGAATCAAAATTTCAATAATTTGTATAGTCATGACATTCTAGTTGTAAAATCGAAAATTTTCAAAAAATGTTTTTTCTACCGAAAAATGTCAAATTTGATCATTTTTGGCTTATTTATACTTAGTCCAGTCATAAAGGACCTCTATGTTTACATTTTGACTTACTTGGATCAAAATTTCAATGATTTGTATAGACATGACTTTCATGTGGAAAAATTGAAAATTTTCAAAAAATGTTTTTTCTATCGAAAAATGTCAAATTTGATCATTTTTGGCTTACTTATACTTAGTCCAGTCATAAAGGACCTCTATGTATACATTTTGACTTACTTGGATCAAAATTTCAATGATTTGTATAGTCATGACATTCTAGTTGAAAAATCGAATATTTTCAAAAATGTTATTTCTATCGAAAAATGTCAAATTTGATCATTTTTGGATTATTTATACTTAGTCCAGTCATAAAGGACCTCTATGCATACATTTTGACTTACTTGGATCAAAATTTCAATGATTTGTAAAGTCATGAGTCTCATGTTGAAAAATCGAAAATTTTCAAAAAATGTTTTTTCTATCGAAAAATGTCAAATTTGATCATTTTTGGCTTATTTATACTTAGTCCAGTCATAAACGACCTCTATGTATACATTTTGACATACTTGGATCAAAATTTTAATGATTTGTATAGTCATGACATTCAAGTTGAAAAATCGGAAATTTTCAAAAAATGTATTTTCTATCGAAAAATGTCAAATTTGATCATTTTTGGCTTGTTTATACTTAGCCCAGTCATAAACGACCTCTATGTATACATTTTGACTTACTTGGATCAAAATTTCAATGATTTGTATAGTCATGACATTCTAGTTGTAAAATCGAAAATTTTCAAAAAATGTTTTTTCTACCGAAAAATGTCAAATTTGATCATTTTTGGCTTATTTATACTTAGTCCAGTCATAAAGGACCTCTATGTATACATTTTGACTTACTTGGATCAAAATTTCAATGATTTGTATAGTCATGACTCTCATGTTGAAAAATCGAAAATTTTCAAAAAATGTTTTTTCTATCGAAAAATGTCAAATTTGATCATTTTTGGCTTATTTATACTTAGTCCAGTCATAAAGGACCTCTATGTATACATTTTGACTTACTTGGATCAAAATTTCAATGATTTGTAAAGTCATGAGTCTCATGTTGAAAAATCGAAAATTTTCAAAAAATGTTTTTTCTATCGAAAAATGTCAAATTTGATCATTTTTGGCTTATTTATACTTAGTCCAGTCATAAGCGACCTCTATGTATACATTTTGACATACTTGGATCAAAATTTCAATGATTTGTAGAGTCATGACATTCAAGTTGAAAAATCGGAAATTTTCAAAAAATGTTTTTTCTATCGAAAAATGTCAAATTTGATCATTCTTGGCTTATTTATACTTAGTCCAGTCATAAACGACCTCTATGTATACATTTTGACTTACTTGGATCAAAATTTCAATGATTTGTATAGTCATGACATTCTAGTTGTAAAATCGAAAATTTTCAAAAAATGTTTTATCTATCGAAAAATGTCAAATTTGATCATTTTTGGCTTATTTATACTTAGTCCAGTCATAAAGGACCTCTATGTATACATTTTGACTTACTTGGATCAAAATTTCAATGATTTGTATAGTCATGACATTCTAGTTGAAAAATCGAATATTTTCAAAAAATGTTATTTCTATCGAAAAATGTCAAATTTGATCATTTTTGGCTTATTTATGCTTAGTCCAGTCATAAAGGACCTCTATGTATACATTTTGACATACTTGGATCAAAATTTCAATGATTTGTATAGTCAGGACTCTCATGTTGAAAAATCGAAAATTTTCAAAAAATGTTTTTTCTATCGAAAAATGTCAAATTTGATCATTTTTGGCTTATTTATACTTAGTCCAGTCATAAACGACCTCTATGTATACATTTTGACTTACTTGGATCAAAATTTCAATGATTTGTTTAGACATGACTCTCATGTGGAAAAATCGAAAATTTTCAAAAAATGTTTTTTCTATCGAAAAATGACAAATTTGATCATTTTTGGCTTATTTATACTTAGTCCAGTCATAAAGGACCTCTATGTATACATTTTGACTTACTTGGAACAAAATTACAATGATTTGTATAGACATGACTCTCATGTGGAAAAATCGAAAATTTTCAAAAAATGTTTTTTCTATCGAAAAATGTCAAATTTGATCATTTTTGGCTTATTTATACTTAGTCCAGTCATAAAGGACCTCTATGTATACATTTTGACTTACTTGGATCAAAATTTCAATGATTTGTATAGTCATGACATTCTAGTTGAAAAATCGAATATTTTCAAAAAATGTTATTTCTATCGAAAAATGTCAAATTTGATCAATTTTGGCTTAGTTATGCTTAGTCCAGTCATAAAGGACCTCTATGTATACATTTTGACTTACTTGGATCAAAATTTCAATGATTTGTAAAGTCATGAGTCTCATGTTGAAAAATCGAAAATTTTCAAAAAATGTTTTTTCTATCGAAAAATGTCAAATTTGATCATTTTTGGCTTATTTATACTTAGTCCAGTCATAAACGACCTCTATGTATACATTTTGACATACTTGGATCAAAATTTTAATGATTTGTATAGTCATGACATTCAAGTTGAAAAATCGGAAATTTTCAAAAAATGTATTTTCTATCGAAAAATGTCAAATTTGATCATTTTTGGCTTGTTTATACTAAGCCCAGTCATAAACGACCTCTATGTATACATTTTGACTTACTTGGATCAAAATTTCAATGATTTGTATAGTCATGACATTCTAGTTGTAAAATCGAAAATTTTCAAAAAATGTTTTTTCTACCGAAATATGTCAAATTTGATCATTTTTGGCTTATTTATACTTAGTCCAGTCATAAAGGACCTCTATGTATACATTTTGACTTACTTGGATCAAAATTTCAATGATTTGTATAGTCATGACTCTCATGTTGAAAAATCGAAAATTTTCAAAAAATGTTTTTTCTATCGAAAAATGTCAAATTTGATCATTTTTTGCTTATTTATACTTAGTCCAGTCATAAACGACCTCTATGTACACATTTTGACTTACTTGGATCAAAATTGCAATGATTTGTATAGTCATGACATTCTAGTTGTAAAATCGAAAATTTTCAAAAAATGTTTTTTCTATCGAAAAATGTCAAATTTGATCATTTTTGGCTTATTTATACTTAGTCCAGTCATAAACGACCTCTATGTATACATTTTGACTTACTTGGATCAAAATTTCAATGATTTGTATAGTCATGACATTCTAGTTGTAAAATCGGAAATTTTCAAGAAATGTTTTTTCCATGGAAAAATGTCAAATTTGATCATTTTTGGCTTATTTATACTTAGTCCAGTCATAAAGGACCTCTATGTATACATTTTGACTTACTTGGATCAAAATTTCAATGATTTGTATAGTCATGACTCTCATGTTGAAAAATCGAAAATTTTCAAAAAAGGTTTTTTTTTATCGAAAAATATCAAATTTGATCATTTTTGGCTTATTTATACTTAGTCCAGTCATAAACGACCTCTATGTATACATTTGACTTACTTGGATCGAAATTTCAATGATTTGTATAGTCATGACATTCTAGTTGTAAAATCGAAAATTTTCAAAAAATGTTTTTTTTTATCGAAAAATGTCAAATTTGATCATTTTTGGCTTATTTATACTTAGTCCAGTCATAAACGACCTCTATGTATACATTTTGACTTACTTGGATCAAAATTGCAATGATTTGTATAGTCATGACATTCTAGTTGTAAAATCGGAAATTTTCAAAAAATGTTTTTTCTATCGAAAAATGTCAAATTTGATCATTTTTGCTTATTTATACTTAGCCCAGTCATAAACGACCTCTTTGTATACATTTTGACTTACTTGGATCAAAATTGCAATGATTTGTATAGTCATGACATTCTAGTTGTAAAATCGGAAATTTTCAAAAAATGTTTTTTCTATCGAAAAATGTCAAATTTGATCATTTTTGGCTTATTTATACTTAATCCAGTCATAAACGACCTCTATGTATACATTTTGACTTACTTGGATCAAAATTTCAGTGATTTGTATAGTCATGACATTCTAGTTGTAAAATCGAAAATTTTCAAAAAATGTTTTTTCTATCGAAAAATGTCAAATTTGATCATTTTTGGCTTATTTATACTTAGCCCAGTCATAAACGACCTCTATGTATACATTTTGACATACTTGGATCAAAATTTCAATGATTTGTATAGTCATGACTCTCATGTTGAAAAATCGAAAATTTTCAAAAAATGTTTTTTCTATCGAAAAATGTCAAATTTGATCATTTTTGGCTTATTTATACTTAGTCCAGTCATAAACGACCTCTATGTATACATTTTGACATACTTGGATCAAAATTTCAATGATTTGTATAGTCATGACTCTCATGTTGAAAAATCGAAAATTTTCAAAAAATGTTTTTTCTATCGAAAAATGTCAAATTTGATCATTTTTGGCTTATTTATACTTAGTCCAGTCATAAACGACCTCTATGTATACATTTTGACTTACTTGGATCAAAATTTCAATGATTTATATAGTCATGACTCTCATGTGGAAAAATCGAAAATTTTCAAAAAATGTTTTTTCTATCGAAAAATGACAAATTTGATCATTTTTGGCTTATTTATACTTAGTCCAGTCATAAAGGACCTCTATGTATACATTTTGACTTACTTGGATCAAAATTTCAATGATTTGTATAGTCATGACATTCTAGTTGAAAAATCGATTATTTTCAAAAAATGTTATTTCTATCGAAAAATGTCAAATTTGATCAATTTTGGCTTAGTTATGCTTAGTCCAGTCATAAAGGACCTCTATGTATACATTTTGACTTACTTGGATCAAAATTTCAATGATTTGTAAAGTCATGAGTCTCATGTTGAAAAATCGAAAATTTTCAAAAAATGTTTTTTCTATCGAAAAATGTCAAATTTGATCATTTTTGGCTTATTTATACTTAGTCCAGTCATAAACGACCTCTATGTATACATTTTGACATACTTGGATCAAAATTTTAATGATTTGTATAGTCATGACATTCAAGTTGAAAAATCGGAAATTTTCAAAAAATGTATTTTCTATCGAAAAATGTCAAATTTGATCATTTTTGGCTTGTTTATACTTAGCCCAGTCATAAACGACCTCTATGTATACATTTTGACTTACTTGGATCAAAATTTCAATGATTTGTATAGTCATGACATTCTAGTTGTAAAATCGAAAATTTTCAAAAAATGTTTTTTCTACCGAAAAATGTCAAATTTGATCATTTTTGGCTTATTTATACTTAGTCCAGTCATAAAGGACCTCTATGTATACATTTTGACTTACTTGGATCAAAATTTCAATGATTTGTATAGTCATGACTCTCATGTTGAAAAATCGAAAATTTTCAAAAAATGTTTTTTCTATCGAAAAATGTCAAATTTGATCATTTTTGGCTTATTTATACTTAGTCCAGTCATAAAGGACCTCTATGTATACATTTTGACTTACTTGGATCAAAATTTCAATGATTTGTAAAGTCATGAGTCTCATGTTGAAAAATCGAAAATTTTCAAAAAATGTTTTTTCTATCGAAAAATGTCAAATTTGATCATTTTTGGCTTATTTATACTTAGTCCAGTCATAAGCGACCTCTATGTATACATTTTGACATACTTGGATCAAAATTTCAATGATTTGTATAGTCATGACATTCAAGTTGAAAAATCGGAAATTTTCAAAAAATGTTTTTTCTATCGAAAAATGTCAAATTTGATCATTTTTGGCTTATTTATACTTAGTCCAGTCATAAACGACCTCTATGTATACATTTTGACTTACTTGGATCAAAATTTCAATGATTTGTTTAGACATGACTCTCATGTGGAAAAATCGAAAATTTTCAAAAAATGTTTTTTCTATCGAAAAATGACAAATTTGATCATTTTTGGCTTATTTATACTTAGTCCAGTCATAAAGGACCTCTATGTATACATTTTGACTTACTTGGAACAAAATTTTCATGATTTGTATAGTCATGACATTCTAGTTGCAAAAGTGAAAATTTTCAAAAACTGTTTTTTCTATCGAAAAATGTCAAATTTGATCATTTTTGGCTTATTTATACTTAGTCCAGTCATAAAGGACCTCTATGTATACATTTTGACTTACTTGGATCAAAATTTCAATGATTTGTATAGTCATGACTCTCATGTTGAAAAATCGAAAATTTTCAAAAAATGTTTTTTCTATCGAAAAATGTCAAATTTGATCATTTTTGGCTTATTTATACTTAGTCCAGTCATAAACGACCTCTATGTATACATTTTGACTTACTTGGATCAAAATTTCAATGATTTGTTTAGACATGACTCTCATGTGGAAAAATGGAAAATTTTCAAAAAATGTTTTTTCTATCGAAAAATGACAAATTTGATCATTTTTGGCTTATTTATACTTAGTCCAGTCATAAAGGACCTCTATGTATACATTTTGACTTACTTGGAACAAAATTTCCATGATTTGTATAGTCATGACATTCTAGTTGTAAAATCGGAAATTTTCAAAAAATGTTTTTTCTATCGAAAAATGTCAAATTTGATCATTTTTGGCTTATTTATACTTAGTCCAGTCATAAACGACCTCTATGTATACATTTTGACTTACTTGGATCAAAATTTCAATGATTTGTATAGTCATGACATTCTAGTTGTAAAATCGGAAATTTTCAAAAAATGTTTTTTCTATCGAAAAATGTCAAATTTGATCATTTTTTGCTTATTTATACTTAGTCCAGTCATAAACGACCTCTATGTATACATTTTGACTTACTTGGATCAAAATTGCAATGATTTGTATAGTCATGACATTCTAGTTGTAAAATCGAAAATTTTCAAAAAATGTTTTTTCTATCGAAAAATGTCAAATTTGATCATTTTTGGCTTATTTATACTTAGTCCAGTCATAAACGACCTCTATGTATACATTTTGACTTACTTGGATCAAAATTTCAATGATTTGTATAGTCATGACTCTCATGTGGAAAAATCTAAAAATTTTCAAAAATGTTTTTTCTATCGAAAATTGTCAAATTTGATCATTTTTGGCTTATTTATACTTAGTCCAATCATAAACGACCTCTATGCATACATTTTGACTTACTTGGATCAAAATTTCAATGATTTGTATATTCATGACATTCTTGTTGTAAAATCGGAAATTTTCAAGAAATGTTTTTTCCATGGAAAAATGTCAAATTTGATCATTTTTGGCTTATTTATACTTAGTCCAGTCATAAAGGACCTCTATGTATACATTTTGACTTACTTGAATCAAAATTTCAATGATTTGTATAGTCATGACTCTCATGTTGAAAAATCGAAAATTTTCAAAAAAGGTTTTTTTTTATCGAAAAATATCAAATTTGATCATTTTTGGCTTATTTATACTTAGTCCAGTCATAAACGACCTCTATGTATACATTTGACTTTCTTGGATCGAAATTTCAATGATTTGTATAGGCATGACATTCTAGTTGTAAAATCGAAAATTTTCAAAAAATGTTTTTTTTTAGCGAAAAATGTCAAATTTGATCATTTTTGGCTTATTTATACTTAGTCCAGTCATAAACGACCTCTATGTATACATTTTGACTTACTTGGATCAAAATTGCAATGATTTGTATAGTCATGACATTCTAGTTGTAAAATCGGAAATTTTCAAAAAATGTTTTTTCTATCGAAAAATGTCAAATTTGATCATTTTTGGCTTATTTATACTTAGTCCAGTCATAAACGACCTCTATGTATACATTTTGACTTACTTGGATCAAAATTTCAGTGATTTGTATAGTCATGACATTCTAGTTGTAAAATCGAAAATTTTCAAAAAATGTTTTTTCTATCGAATAATGTCAAATTTGATCATTTTTGGCTTATTTATACTTAGTCCAGTCATAAACGACCTCTGTGTATACATTTTGACTTACTTGGATCAAAATTTCAAGGATTTGTATAGTCATGACTCTCATGTGGAAAAATCTAAAAATTTTCAAAAATGTTTTTTCTATCGAAAAATGTCAAATTTGATCATTTTTGGCTTATTTATACTTAGTCCAATCATAAACGACCTCTATGTATACATTTTGACTTACTTGGATCAAAATTTCAATGATTTGTATAGTCATGACATTCTAGTTGTAAAATCGGAAATTTTCAAGAAATGTTTTTTCCATGGAAAAATGTCAAATTTGATCATTTTTGGCTTATTTATACTTAGTCCAGTCATAAACGACCTCTATGTATACATTTTGACTTACTTGGATCGAAATTTCAATGATTTGTATAGTCATGACATTCTAGTTGTAAAATCGAAAATTTTCAAAAAATGTTTTTTCTATCGAAAAATGTCAAATTTGATCATTTTTGGCTTATTTATACTTAGTCCAGTCATAAACGACCTCTATGTATACATTTTGACTTACTTGGATCAAAATTGCAATGATTTGTATAGTCATGACATTCTAGTTGTAAAATCGGAAATTTTCAAAAAATGTTTTTTCTATCGAAAAATGTCAAATTTGATCATTTTTGGCTTATTTATACTTAGTCCAGTCATAAACGACCTCTTTGTATACATTTTGACTTACTTGGATCAAAATTTCAATGATTTGTATAGTCATGACTCTCATGTGGAAAAATCGAAAATTTTCAAAAAATGTTTTTTCTATCGAAAAATGTCAAATTTGATCATTTTTGGCTTATTTATACTTAGTCCAGTCATAAACGACCTCTATGTATACATTTTGACTTACTTGGATCAAAATTTCAATGATTTGTATAGTCATGACATTCTAGTTGTAATATCAGAAATTTTCAAAAAATGTTTTTTCTATCGAAAAATGTCAAATTTGATCATTTTTGGCTTATTTATACTTAGTCCAGTCATAAAGGACCTCTATGTATACATTTTGACTTACTTGGATCAAAATTTCAATGATTTGTATAGTCATGACTCTCATGTGGAAAAATCGAAAATTTTCAAAAATGTTTTTTCTATCGAAAAATGTCAAATTTGATCATTTTTGGCTTATTTATACTTAGTCCAATCATAAACGACCTCTATGTATACATTTTGACTTACTTGGATCAAAATTTCAATGATTTGTATAGTCATGACATTCTAGTTGTAAAATCGGAAATTTTCAAGAAATGTTTTTTCCATGGAAAAATGTCAAATTTGATCATTTTTGGCTTATTTATACTTAGTCCAGTCATAAAGGACCTCTATGTATATACATTTTGACTTACTTGGATCAAAATTTCAATGATTTGTATAGTCATGACATTCTAGTTGTAAAATCGGAAATTTTCAAAAAATGTTTTTTCTATCGAAAAATGTCAAATTTGATCATTTTTGGCTTATTTATACTTAGTCCAATCATAAACGACCTCTAAGTATACATTTTGACTTACTTGGATCGAAATTTCAATGATTTGTATAGTCATGACATTCTAGTTGTAAAATCGGAAATTTTCAAAAAATGTTTTTTCTATCGAATAATGTCAAATTTGATCATTTTTGGCTTATTTATACTTAGTCCAGTCATAAACGACCTCTATGTATACATTTTGACTTACTTGGATCAATATTGCAATGATTTGTATAGTCATGACATTCTAGTTGTAAAATCGGAAATTTTCAAAAAATGATTTTTCTATCGAAAAATGACAAATTTGATCATTTTTGGCTTATTTATACTTAGTCCAGTCATAAACGACCTCTAAGTATACATTTTGACTTACTTGGATCGAAATTTCAATGATTTGTATAGTCATGACATTCTAGTTGTAAAATCGGAAATTTTCAAAAAATGTTTTTTCTATCGAAAAATGTCAAATTTGATCATTTTTGGCTTATTTATACTTAGTCCAGTCATAAACGACCTCTATGTATACATTTTGACTTACTTTTATCAAAATTGCAATGATTTGTATAGTCATGACATTCTAGTTGTAAAATCGGAAATTTTCAAAAAATGTTTTTTCTATCGAAAAATGTCAAATTTGATCATTTTTGGCTTATTTATACTTAGTCCAGTCATAAACGACCTCTATGTATACATTTTGACTTACTTGGATCAAAATTTCAATGATTTGTATAGTCATGACTCTCATGTGGAAAAATCTAAAAATTTTCAAAAATGTTTTTTCTATCGAAAAATGTCAAATTTGATCATTTTTGGCTTATTTATACTTAGTCCAATCATAAACGACCTCTATGTATACATTTTGACTTACTTGGATCAAAATTTCAATGATTTGTATAGACATGACATTCTAGTTGTAAAATCGGAAATTTTCAAGAAATGTTTTTTCCATGGAAAAATGTCAAATTTGATCATTTTTGGCTTATTTATACTTAGTCCAGTCATAAAGGACCTCTATGTATACATTTTGACTTACTTGGATCAAAATTTCAATGATTTGTATAGTCATGACTCTCATGTGGAAAAATCGAAAATTTTCAAAAATGTTTTTTCTATCGAAAAATGTCAAATTTGATCATTTTTGGCTTATTTATACTTAGTCCAATCATAAACGACCTCTATGTATACATTTTGACTTACTTGGATCAAAATTTCAATGATTTGTATAGTCATGACATTCTAGTTGTAAAATCGGAAATTTTCAA
This sequence comes from Chrysoperla carnea, assembly GCF_905475395.1. NCBI lineage: Eukaryota > Metazoa > Arthropoda > Insecta > Neuroptera > Chrysopidae > Chrysoperla > Chrysoperla carnea. The sequence goes on from NW_025408279.1 coordinate 35,915, forward strand.
GAAATGTTTTTTCCATGGAAAAATGTCAAATTTGATCATTTTTGGCTTATTTATACTTAGTCCAGTCATAAAGGACCTCTATGTATATACATTTTGACTTACTTGGATCAAAATTTCAATGATTTGTATAGTCATGACATTCTAGTTGTAAAATCGGAAATTTTCAAAAAATGTTTTTTCTATCGAAAAATGTCAAATTTGATCATTTTTGGCTTATTTATACTTAGTCCAATCATAAACGACCTCTAAGTATACATTTTGACTTACTTGGATCGAAATTTCAATGATTTGTATAGTCATGACATTCTAGTTGTAAAATCGGAAATTTTCAAAAAATGTTTTTTCTATCGAATAATGTCAAATTTGATCATTTTTGGCTTATTTATACTTAGTCCAGTCATAAACGACCTCTATGTATACATTTTGACTTACTTGGATCAATATTGCAATGATTTGTATAGTCATGACATTCTAGTTGTAAAATCGGAAATTTTCAAAAAATGATTTTTCTATCGAAAAATGACAAATTTGATCATTTTTGGCTTATTTATACTTAGTCCAGTCATAAACGACCTCTAAGTATACATTTTGACTTACTTGGATCGAAATTTCAATGATTTGTATAGTCATGACATTCTAGTTGTAAAATCGGAAATTTTCAAAAAATGTTTTTTCTATCGAAAAATGTCAAATTTGATCATTTTTGGCTTATTTATACTTAGTCCAGTCATAAACGACCTCTATGTATACATTTTGACTTACTTTTATCAAAATTGCAATGATTTGTATAGTCATGACATTCTAGTTGTAAAATCGGAAATTTTCAAAAAATGTTTTTTCTATCGAAAAATGTCAAATTTGATCATTTTTGGCTTATTTATACTTAGTCCAGTCATAAACGACCTCTATGTATACATTTTGACTTACTTGGATCAAAATTTCAATGATTTGTATAGTAATGACTCTCATGTGGAAAAATCTAAAAATTTTCAAAAATGTTTTTTCTATCGAAAAATGTCAAATTTGATCATTTTTGGCTTATTTATACTTAGTCCAATCATAAACGACCTCTATGTATACATTTTGACTTACTTGGATCAAAATTTCAATGATTTGTATAGACATGACATTCTAGTTGTAAAATCGGAAATTTTCAAGAAATGTTTTTTCCATGGAAAAATGTCAAATTTGATCATTTTTGGCTTATTTATACTTAGTCCAGTCATAAACGACCTCTATGTATACATTTTGACTTACTTAGATCAAAATTGCAATGATTTGTATAGTCATGACATTCTAGTTGTAAAATCGGAAATTTTCAAAAAATGTTTTTTCTATCGAAAAATGTCAAATTTGATCATTTTAGCTTATTTATACTTAGTCCAGTCATAAACGACCTCTATGTATACATTTTGACTTACTTGGATCAAAATTGCAATGATTTGTATAGTCATGACATTCTAGTTGTAAAATCGAAAATTTTCAAAAAATGTTTTTTCTATCGAAAAATGTCAAATTTGATCATTTTTGGCTTATTTATACTTAGTCCAGTCATAAACGACCTCTATGTATACATTTTGACTTACTTGGATCAAAATTTCAATGATTTGTATAGTCATGACATTCTAGTTGTAAAATCAGAAATTTTCAAAAAATGTTTTTTCTATCGAAAAATGTCAAATTTGATCATTTTTGGCTTATTTATACTTATTCCAGTCATAAACGACCTCTATGTATACATTTTGACTTACTTGGATCAAAATTTCATTGATTTGTATAGTCATGACTCTCATGTGGAAAAATCGAAAATTTTCAAAAATGTTTTTTCTATCGAAAAATGTCAAATTTGATCATTTTTGGCTTATTTATACTTAGTCCAATCATAAACGACCTCTATGTATACATTTTGACTTACTTGGATCAAAATTTCAATGATTTGTATAGTCATGACTCTCATGTTGAAAAATCGAAAATTTTCAAAAAATGTTTTTTCTATCGAAAAATGTCAAATTTGATCATTTTTTGCTTATTTATACTTAGTCCAGTCATAAAGGACCTCTATGTATACATTTTGACTTACATGGATCAAAATTTCAATGATTTGTATAGTCATGACTCTCATGTTGAAAAATCGAAAATTTTCAAAAAATGTTTTTTCTATCGAAAAATGTCAAATTTGATCATTTTTGGCTTATTTATACTTATTCCAGTCATAAAGGACCTCTATGTATACATTTTGACTTACTTGGATCAAAATTTCAATGATTTGTATAGTCATGAGTCTCATGTTGAAAAATCGAAAATTTTCAAATATGTTTTTTCTATCGAAAAATGTCAAATTTGATCATTTTTGGCTTATTTATACTTAGTCCAGTCATAAACGACCTCTTTGTATACATTTTGACTTACTTGGATCAAAATTTCAATGATTTGTATAGTCATGACTCTTATGTGGAAAAATCGAAAATTTTCAAAAATGTTTTTTCTATCGAAAAATGTCAAATTTGATCATTTTTGGCTTATTTATACTTAGTCCAATCATAAACGACCTCTATGTATACATTTTGACTTACTTGGATCAAAATTTCAATGATTTGTATAGTCATGACATTCTAGTTGTAAAATCGGAAATTTTCAAGAAATGTTTTTTCCATAGAAAAATGTCAAATTTGATCATTTTTGGCTTATTTATACTTAGTCCAATCATAAACGACCTCTATGTATATACATTTTGACTTACTTGGATCAAAATTTCAATGATTTGTATAGTCATGACATTCTAGTTGTAAAATCGGAAATTTTCAAAAAATGTTTTTTCTATCGAAAAATGTCAAATTTGATCATTTTTGGCTTATTTATACTTAGTCCAGTCATAAACAACCTCTAAGTATACATTTTGACTTACTTGGATCGAAATTTCAATGATTTGTATAGTCATGACATTCTAGTTGTAAAATCGAAAATTTTCAAGAAATGTTTTTTCCATGGAAAAATGTCAAATTTGATCATTTTTGGCTTATTTATACTTAGTCCAGTCATAAAGGACCTCTATGTATACATTTTGACTTACTTGGATCAAAATTTCAATGATTTTTATAGTTATGACTCTCATGTTGAAAAATCGAAAATTTTCAAAAAAGGTTTTTTTTTATCGAAAAATATCAAATTTGATCATTTTTGGCTTATTTATACTTAGTCCAGTCATAAACGACCTCTATGTATACATTTTGACTTACTTGGATCGAAATTTCAATGATTTGTATAGTCATGACATTCTAGTTGTAAAATCGAAAATTTTCAAAAAATGTTTTTTCTATCGAGAATGTCAAATTTGATCATTTTTGGCTTATTTATACTTAGTCCAGTCATAAACGACCTCTATGTATACATTTTGACTTACTTGGATCAAAATTGCAATGATTTGTATAGTCATGACATTCTAGTTGTAAAATCGGAAATTTTCAAAAAATGTTTTTTCTATCGAAAAATGTCAAATTTGATCATTTTTGGCCTATTTATACTTAGTCCAGTCATAAACGACCTCTATGTATACATTTTGACTTACTTGGATCAAAATTTCAATGATTTGTATAGTCATGACTCTCATGTGGAAAAATCGAAAATTTTCAAAAAATGTTTTTTCTATCGAAAAATGTCAAATTTGATCATTTTTGGCTTATTTATACTTAGTTCAGTCATAAACGACCTCTATGTATACATTTTGACTTACTTGGATCAAAATATCAATGATTTGTATAGTCATGACATTCTAGTTGTAAAATCAGAAATTTTCAAAAAATGTTTTTTCTATCGAAAAATGTCAAATTTGATCATTTTTGGCTTATTTATACTTATTCCAGTCATAAACGACCTCTATGTATACATTTTGACTTACTTGGATCAAAATTTCAATGATTTGTATAGTCATGACTCTCATGTGGAAAAATCGAAAATTTTCAAAAATGTTTTTTCTATCGAAAAATGTCAAATTTGATCATTTTTGGCTTATTTATACTTAGTCCAATCATAAACGACCTCTATGAATACATTTTGACTTACTTGGATCAAAATTTCAATGATTTGTATAGTCATGACTCTCATGTTGAAAAATCGAAAATTTTCAAAAAATATTTTTTCTATCGAAAAATGTCAAATTTGATCATTTTTTGCTTATTTATACTTAGTCCAGTCATAAACGACCTCTATGTATACATTTTGACTTACTTGGATCAAAATTTCAATGATTTGTATGGTCATGACTCTCATGTTGAAAAATCGAAAATTTTCAAAAAATGATTTTTCTATCGAAAAATGTCAAATTTGATCATTTTTGGCTTATTTATACTTAGTCCAGTCATAAAGCACCTCTATGTATACATTTTGACTTACTTGGATCAAAATTTCAATGATTTGTATAGTCATGACATTCTAGTTGTAAAATCGGAAATTTTCAAAAAATGTTTTTTCTATCGAAAAATGTCAAATTTGATCATTTTTGGCTTATATATACTTAGTCCAGTCATAAACGACCTCTAAGTATACATTTTGACTTACTTGGATCAAAATTTCAATGATTTGTATAGTCATGACTTTCTAGTTGACAAATCGAAAATTTTTAAAAAATGTTTTTTCTATCGAAAAATGTCAAATTTGATCATTTTTGGCTTATTTATACTTAGTCCAGTCATAAACGACCTCTATGTATACATTTTGACTTACTTGGATCAAAATTTCAATGATTTGTATAGTCATGACATTCTAGTTGTAAAATCGAAAATTTTCAAAAGATGTTTTTTCTATCGAAAAATGTCAAATTTGATCATTTTTGGCTTATTTATACTTAGTCAGTCATAAAGGACCTCTATGTATACATTTTGACTTACTTGGATCAAAATTTCAATGATTTGTATAGTCATGACATTCTAGTTGTAAAATCGGAAATTTTCAAAAAATGTTTTTTCTATCGAAAAATGTCAAATTTGATCATTTTTGGCTTATTTATACTTAGTCCAGTCATAAACGACCTCTATGTATACATTTTGACTTACTTGGATCAAAATTTCAATGATTTGTATAGTCATGACATTCTAGTTGTAAAATCAGAAATTTTCAAAAAATGTTTTTTCTATCGAAAAATGTCAAATTTGATCATTTTTGGCTTATTTATACTTATTCCAGTCATAAACGACCTCTATGTATACATTTTGACTTACTTGGATCAAAATTTCAATGATTTGTATAGTCATGACTCTCATGTGGAAAAATCGAAAATTTTCAAAAATGTTTTTTCTATCGAAAAATGTCAAATTTGATCATTTTTGGCTTATTTATACTTAGTCCAGTCATAAACGACCTCTATGTATACATTTTGACTTACTTGGATCAAAATTTTAATGATTTGTATAGTCATGACATTCTAGTTGAAAATCAGAAATTTTCAAAAAATGTTTTTTCTATCGAAAAATGTCAAATTTGATCATTTTTGGCTTATTTATACTAAGTCCAGTCATAAAGGACCTCTATGTATACATTTGGACTTACTTGGATCAAAATTTCAATGATTTGTATAGTCATGACTCTCATGTTGAAAAATCGAAAATTTTCAAAAAATGTTTTTTCTATCGAAAATGTCAAATTTGATCATTTTTTGCTTATTTATACTTTGTCCAATCATAAACGACCTCTATGTATACATTTTGACTTACTTGGATCAAAATTTCAATGATTTGTATAGTCATGACATTCTAGTTGTAAAATCGGAAATTTTCAAGAAATGTTTTTTCCATGGAAAAATGTCAAATTTGATCATTTTTGGCTTATTTCTACTTAGTCCAGTCACAAAGGACCTCTATGTATATACATTTTGACTTACTTGGATCAAAATTTCAATGATTTGTATAGTCACGACTCTCATGTTGAAAAATCGAAAATTTTCAAAAAAGGTTTTTTCTATCGAAAAATGTCAAATTTGATCATTTTTGGCTTATTTATACTTAGTCCAGTCATTAAGGACCTCTATGTATACATTTTGACTTACTTGGATCAAAATTTCAATTATTTGTATAGTCATGACATTCTAGTTGTAAAATCGGAAATTTTCAAAAAATGTTTTTTCTATCGAAAAATGTCAAATTTTATCATTTTTGGCTTATTTATACTTATTCCAGTCATAAACGACCTCTATGTATACATTTTGACTTACTTGGATCAAAATTTCAATGATTTGTATAGTCATGACTCTCATGTGGAAAAATCGAAAATTTTCAAAAATGTTTTTTCTATCGAAAAATGTCAAATTTGATCATTTTTGGCTTATTTATACTTAGTCCAATCATAAACGACCTCTATGTATACATTTTGACTTACTTGGATCAAAATTTCAATGATTTGTATAGTCATGACTCTCATGTTGAAAAATCGAAAATTTTCAAAAAATGTTTTTTCTATCGAAAAATGTCAAATTTGATCATTTTTTGCTTATTTATACTTAGTCCAGTCAAAAAGGACCTCTATGTATACATTTTGACTTACTTGGATCAAAATTTCAATGATTTGTATGGTCATGACTCTCATGTTGAAAAATCGAAAATTTTCAAAAAATGTTTTTTCTATCGAAAAATGTCAAATTTGATCATTTTTGGCTTATTTATACTTAGTCCAGTCATAAAGCACCTCTATGTATACATTTTGACTTACTTGGATCAAAATTTCAATAATTTGTATAGTCATGACATTCTAGTTGTAAAATCGGAAATTTTCAAAAAATGTTTTTTCTATCGAAAAATGTCAAATTTGATCATTTTTGGCTTATTTATACTTAGTCCAGTCATAAACGACCTCTAAGTATACATTTTGACTTACTTGGATCAAAATTTCAATGATTTGTATAGTCATGACTTTCTAGTTGAAAAATCGAAAATTTTTAAAAAATGTTTTTTCTATCGAAAAATGTTAAATTTGATCATTTTTGGCTTATTTATACTTAGTCCAGTCATAAACGACCTCTATGTATACATTTTGACTTACTTGGATCAAAATTTCAATGATTTGTATAGTCATGACATTCTAGTTGTAAAATCGAAAATTTTCAAAAGATGTTTTTTCTATCGAAAAATGTCAAATTTGATCATTTTTGGCTTATTTATACTTAGTCAGTCATAAAGGACCTCTATGTATACATTTTGACTTACTTGGATCAAAATTTCAATGATTTGTATAGTCATGACATTCTAGTTGTAAAATCGGAAATTTTCAAAAAATGTTTTTTCTATCGAAAAATGTCAAATTTGATCATTTTTGGCTTATTTATACTTAGTCCAGTCATAAACGACCTCTATGTATACATTTTGACTTACTTGGATCAAAATTTCAATGATTTGTATAGTCATGACTCTCATGTGGAAAAATCGAAAATTTTCAAAAATGTTTTTTCTATCGAAAAATGTCAAATTTGATCATTTTTGGCTTATTTATACTTAGTCCAGTCATAAACGACCTCTATGTATACATTTTGACTTACTTGGATCAAAATTTTAATGATTTGTATAGTCATGACATTCTAGTTGTAAAATCAGAAATTTTCAAAAAATGTTTTTTCTATCGAAAAATGTCAAATTTGATAATTTTTGGCTTATTTATACTAAGTCCAGTCATAAAGGACCTCTATGTATACATTTGGACTTACTTGGATCAAAATTTCAATGATTTGTATAGTCATGACTCTCATGTTGAAAAATCGAAAATTTTCAAAAAATGTTTTTTCTATCGAAAATGTCAAATTTGATCATTTTTTGCTTATTTATACTTTGTCCAATCATAAACGACCTCTATGTATACATTTTGACTTACTTGGATCAAAATTTCAATGATTTGTATAGTCATGACATTCTAGTTGTAAAATCGGAAATTTTCAAGAAATGTTTTTTCCATGGAAAAATGTCAAATTTGATCATTTTTGGCTTATTTCTACTTAGTCCAGTCATAAAGGACCTCTATGTATATACATTTTGACTTACTTGGATCAAAATTTCAATGATTTGTATAGTCACGACTCTCATGTTGAAAAATCGAAAATTTTCAAAAAAGGTTTTTTCTATCGAAAAATGTCAAATTTGATCATTTTTGGCTTATTTATACTTAGTCCAGTCATTAAGGACCTCTATGTATACATTTTGACTTACTTGGATCAAAATTTCAATGATTTGTATAGTCATGACATTCTAGTTGTAAAATCGGAAATTTTCAAAAAATGTTTTTTCTATCGAAAAATGTCAAATTTTATCATTTTTGGCTCATTTATACTTAGTCCAGTCATAAACGACCTCTATGTACACATTTTGACTTACTTGGATCGAAATTTCAATGATTTGTATAGTCATGACATTCTAGTTGTAAAATCGAAAATTTTCAAAAAATGTTTTTTCTATCGAAAAATGTCAAATTTGATCATTTTTGGCTTATTTATACTTAGTCCAGTCATAAACGACCTCTATGTATACATTTTGACTTACTTGGATCAAAATTGCAATGATTTGTATAGTCATGACATTCTAGTTGTAAAATCGGAAATTTTCAAAAAATGTTTTTTCTATCGAAAAATGTCAAATTTGATCATTTTTGGCTTATTTATACTTAGTCCAATCATAAACGACCTCTATGTATACATTTTGACTTACTTGGATCAAAATTTCAATGATTTGTATAGTCATGACTCTCATGTGGAAAAATCGAAAATTTTCAAAAAATGTTTTTTCTATCGAAAAATGTCAAATTTGATCATTTTTGGCTTATTTATACTTAGTCCCGTCATAAAGGATCTCTATGTATACATTTTGACTTACTTGGATCAAAATTTCAATGATTTGTATGGTCATGACTCTCATGTTGAAAAATCGAAAATTTTCAAAAAATGTTTTTTCTATCGAAAAATGTCAAATTTGATCATTTTTTGCTTATTTATACTTAGTCCAGTCATAAAGGACCTCTATGTATACATTTTGACTTACTTGGATCAAAATTTCAATGATTTGTATTAACATGACTCTCATGTTGAAAAATCGAAAATTTTCAAAAAATGTTTTTTCTATCGAAAAATGTCAAATTTGATCATTTTTGGCTTATTTATACTTAGTCCAGTCATAAAAGATCTCTATGTATACATTTTGTCAAATTTGATCATTTTTGGCTTATTTATACTTAGTCCAGTCATAAACTACCTCTATGTATACATTTTGACTTACTTGGATCAAAATATCAATGATTTGTATAGTCATGACATTCTAGTTGTAAAATCAGAAATTTTCAAAAAATGTTTTTTCTATCGAAAAATGTCAAATTTGATCATTTTTGGCTTATTTATACTTATTCCAGTCATAAACGACCTCTATGTATACATTTTGACTTACTTGGATCAAAATTTCAATGATTTGTATAGTCATGACTCTCATGTGGAAAAATCGAAAATTTTCAAAAATGTTTTTTCTATCGAAAAATGTCAAATTTGATCATTTTTGGCTTATTTATACTTAGTCCAATCATAAACGACCTCTATGTATACATTTTGACTTACTTGGATCAAAATTTCAATGATTTGTATAGTCATGACTCTCATGTTGAAAAATCGAAAATTTTCAAAAAATGTTTTTTCTATCGAAAAATGTCAAATTTGATCATTTTTTGCTTATGTCTACTTAGTCCAGTCATAAAGGACCTCTATGTATACACTTTGACTTACTTGGATCAAAATTTCAATGATTTGTATGGTCATGACTCTCATGTTGAAAAATCGAAAATTTTCAAAAAATGTTTTTTCTATCGAAAAATGTCAAATTTGATCATTTTTGGCTTATTTATACTTAGTCCAGTCATAAAGCACCTCTATGTATACATTTTGACTTACTTGGATCAAAATTTCAATAATTTGTATAGTCATGACATTCTAGTTGTAAAATCGGAAATTTTCAAAAAATGTTTTTTTCTATCGAAAAATGTCAAATTTGATCATTTTTGGCTTATTTATACTTAGTCCAGTCATAAACGACCTCTAAGTATACATTTTGACTTACTTGGATCAAAATTTCAATGATTTGTATAGTCATGACTTTCTAGTTGAAAAATCGAAAATTTTTAAAAAATGTTTTTTCTATCGAAAAATGTCAAATTTGATCATTTTTGGCTTATTTATACTTAGTCCAGTCATAAACGACCTCTATGTATACATTTTGACTTACTTGGATCAAAATTTCAATGATTTGTATAGTCATGACATTCTAGTTGTAAAATCGAAAATTTTCAAAAGATGTTTTTTCTATCGAAAAATGTCAAATTTGATCATTTTTGGCTTATTTATACTTAGTCAGTCATAAAGGACCTCTATGTATACATTTTGACTTACTTGGATCAAAATTTCAATGATTTGTATAGTCATGACATTCTAGTTGTAAAATCGGAAATTTTCAAAAAATGTTTTTTCTATCGAAAAATGTCAAATTTGATCATTTTTGGCTTATTTATACTTAGTCCAGTCATAAACGACCTCTATGTATACATTTTGACTTACTTGGATCAAAATTTCAATGATTTGTATAGTCATGACTCTCATGTGGAAAAATCGAAAATTTTCAAAAATGTTTTTTCTATCGAAAAATGTCAAATTTGATCATTTTTGGCTTATTTATACTTAGTCCAGTCATAAACGACCTCTATGTATACATTTTGACTTACTTGGATCAAAATTTTAATGATTTGTATAGTCATGACATTCTAGTTGTAAAATCAGAAATTTTCAAAAAATGTTTTTTCTATCGAAAAATGTCAAATTTGATCATTTTTGGCTTATTTATACTAAGTCCAGTCATAAAGGACCTCTATGTATACATTTGGACTTACTTGGATCAAAATTTCAATGATTTGTATAGTCATGACTCTCATGTTGAAAAATCGAAAATTTTCAAAAAATGTTTTTTCTATCGAAAATGTCAAATTTGATCATTTTTTGCTTATTTATACTTTGTCCAATCATAAACGACCTCTATGTATACATTTTGACTTACTTGGATCAAAATTTCAATGATTTGTATAGTCATGACATTCTAGTTGTAAAATCGAAAATTTTCAAAAAATGTTTTTTCTATCGAAAAATGTCAAATTTGATCATTTTTGGCTTATTTATACTTAGTCCAGTCATAAAAGATCTCTATGTATACATTTTGACTTACTTGGATCATAATTTCAATGATTTGTATAGACATTAATTTCATGTTGTAAAATCGGGAATTTTCAAAAAATGTTTTTTCTATCGAAAAATGTCAAATTTGATCATTTTTGGCTTATTTATACTTAGTCCAGTCATAAACTACCTCTATGTATACATTTTGACTTACTTGGATCAAAATATCAATGATTTGTATAGTCATGACATTCTAGTTGTAAAATCAGAAATTTTCAAAAAATGTTTTTTCTATCGAAAAATGTCAAATTTGATCATTTTTGGCTTATTTATACTTATTCCAGTCATAAACGACCTCTATGTATACATTTTGACTTACTTGGATCAAAATTTCAATGATTTGTATAGTCATGACTCTCATGTGGAAAAATCGAAAATTTTCAAAAATGTTTTTTTCTATCGAAAAATGTCAAATTTGATCATTTTTGGCTTATTTATACTTAGTCCAATCATAAACGACCTCTATGTATACATTTTGACTTACTTGGATCAAAATTTCAATGATTTGTATAGTCATGACTCTCATGTTGAAAAATCGAAAATTTTCAAAAAATGTTTTTTCTATCGAAAAATGTCAAATTTGATCATTTTTTGCTTATTTATACTTAGTCCAGTCATAAAGGACCTCTATGTATACATTTTGACTTACTTGGATCAAAATTTCAATGATTTGTATGGTCATGACTCTCATGTTGAAAAATCGAAAATTTTCAAAAAATGTTTTTTCTATCGAAAAATGTCAAATTTGATCATTTTTGGCTTATTTATACTTAGTCCAGTCATAAAACACCTCTATGTATACATTTTGACTTACTTGGATCAAAATTTCAATAATTTGTATAGTCATGACATTCTAGTTGTAAAATCGGAAATTTTCAAAAAATGTTTTTTCTATCGAAAAATGTCAAATTTGATCATTTTTGGCTTATTTATACTTAGTCCAGTCATAAACGACCTCTAAGTATACATTTTGACTTACTTGGATCAAAATTTCAATGATTTGTATAGTCATGACATTCTAGTTGTAAAATCGGAAATTTTCAAAAAATGTTTTTTTCTATCGAAAAAATGTCAAATTTGATCATTTTTGGCTTATTTATACTTAGTCCAGTCATAAACGACCTCTAAGTATACATTTTGACTTACTTGGATCAAAATTTCAATGATTTGTATAGTCATGACTTTCTAGTTGAAAAATCGAAAATTTTTAAAAAATGTTTTTTCTATCGAAAAATGTCAAATTTGATCATTTTTGGCTTATTTATACTTAGTCCAGTCATAAACGACCTCTATGTATACATTTTGACTTACTTGGATCAAAATTTCAATGATTTGTATAGTCATGACTCTCATGTTGAAAAATCGAAAATTTTCAAAAAATGTTTTTTCTATCGAAAAATGTCAAATTTGATCATTTTTGGCTTATTTATACTTAGTCCAGTCATAAAGGACCTCTATGTATACATTTTGACTTACTTGGATCAAAATTTCAATGATTTGTATGGTCATGACTCTCATGTTGAAAAATCGAAAATTTTCAAAAAATGTTTTTTCTATCGAAAAATGTCAAATTTGATCATTTTTGGCTTATTTATACTTAGTCCAGTCATAAAGCACCTCTATGTATACATTTTGACTAACTTGGATCAAAATTTCAATAATTTGTATAGTCATGACATTCTAGTTGTAAAATCGGAAATTTTCAAAAAATGTTTTTTCTATCGAAAAATGTCAAATTTGATCATTTTTGGCTTATTTATACTTAGTCCAGTCATAAACGACCTCTAAGTATACATTTTGACTTACTTGGATCAAAATTTCAATGATTTGTATAGTCATGACATTCTAGTTGTAAAATCGGAAATTTTCAAAAAATGTTTTTTCTATCGAAAAATGTCAAATTTGATCATTTTTGGCTTATTTATACTTAGTCCAGTCATAAACGACCTCTAAGTATACATTTTGACTTACTTGGATCAAAATTTCAATGATTTGTATAGTCATGACTTTCTAGTTGAAAAATCGAAAATTTTTAAAAAATGTTTTTTCTATCGAAAAATGTCAAATTTGATCATTTTTGGCTTATTTATACTTAGTCCAGTCATAAACGACCTCTATGTATACATTTTGACTTACTTGGATCAAAATTTCAATGATTTGTATAGTCATGACATTCTAGTTGTAAAATCGAAAATTTTCAAAAGATGTTTTTTCTATCGAAAAATGTCAAATTTGATCATTTTTGGCTTATTTATACTTAGTCAGTCATAAAGGACCTCTATGTATACATTTTGACTTACTTGGATCAAAATTTCAATGATTTGTATAGTCATGACATTCTAGTTGTAAAATCGGAAACTTTCAAAAAATGTTTTTTCTATCGAAAAATGTCAAATTTGATCATTTTTGGCTTATTTATACTTAGTCCCGTCATAAACGACCTCTATGTATACATTTTGACTTACTTGGATCAAAATTTCAATGATTTGTATAGTCATGACTCTCATGTGGAAAAATCGAAAATTTTCAAAAATGTTTTTTCTATCGAAAAATGTCAAATTTGATCATTTTTGGCTTATTTATACTTAGTCCAGTCATAAACGACCTCTATGTATACATTTTGACTTACTTGGATCAAAATTTTAATGATTTGTATAGTCATGACATTCTAGTTGTAAAATCAGAAATTTTCAAAAAATGTTTTTTCTATCGAAAAATGTCAAATTTGATCATTTTTGGCTTATTTATACTAAGTCCAGTCATAAAGGACCTCTATGTATACATTTGGACTTACTTGGATCAAAATTTCAATGATTTGTATAGTCATGACTCTCATGTTGAAAAATCGAAAATTTTCAAAAAATGTTTTTTCTATCGAAAATGTCAAATTTGATCATTTTTTGCTTATTTATACTTTGTCCAATCATAAACGACCTCTATGTATACATTTTGACTTACTTGGATCAAAATTTCAATGATTTGTATAGTCATGACATTCTAGTTGTAAAATCGGAAATTTTCAAGAAATGTTTTTTCCATGGAAAAATGTCAAATTTGATCATTTTTGGCTTATTTCTACTTAGTCCAGTCATAAAGGACCTCTATGTATATACATTTTGACTTACTTGGATCAAAATTTCAATGATTTGTATAGTCACGACTCTCATGTTGAAAAATCGAAAATTTTCAAAAAAGGTTTTTTCTATCGAAAAATGTCAAATTTGATCATTTTTGGCTTATTTATACTTAGTCCAGTCATTAAGGACCTCTATGTATACATTTTGACTTACTTGGATCAAAATTTCAATGATTTGTATAGTCATGACATTCTAGTTGTAAAATCGGAAATTTTCAAAAAATGTTTTTTCTATCGAAAAATGTCAAATTTTATCATTTTTTGCTTATTTATACTTTGTCCAATCATAAACGACCTCTATGTATACATTTTGACTTACTTGGATCAAAATTTCAATGATTTGTATAGTCATGACTCTCATGTGGAAAAATCGAAAATTTTCAAAAAATGTTTTTTCTATCGAAAAATGTCAAATTTGATCATTTTTGGCTTATTTATACTTAGTCCAGTCATAAAGGATCTCTATGTATACATTTTGACTTACTTGGATCAAAATTTCAATGATTTGTATGGTCATGACTCTCATGTTGAAAAATCGAAAATTTTCAAAAAATGTTTTTTCTATCGAAAAATGTCAAATTTGATCATTTTTTGCTTATTTATACTTAGTCCAGTCATAAAGAACCTCTATGTATACATTTTGACTTACTTGGATCAAAATTTCAATGATTTGTATTAACATGACTCTCATGTTGAAAAATCGAAAATTTTCAAAAAATGTTTTTTCTATCGAAAAATGTCAAATTTGATCATTTTTGGCTTATTTATACTTAGTCCAGTCATAAAAGATCTCTATGTATACATTTTGACTTACTTGGATCATAATTTCAATGATTTGTATAGACATTAATTTCATGTTGTAAAATCGGGAATTTTCAAAAAATGTTTTTTCTATCGAAAAATGTCAAATTTGATCATTTTTGGCTTATTTATACTTAGTCCAGTCATAAACTACCTCTATGTATACATTTTGACTTACTTGGATCAAAATATCAATGATTTGTATAGTCATGACATTCTAGTTGTAAAATCAGAAATTTTCAAAAAATGTTTTTTCTATCGAAAAATGTCAAATTTGATCATTTTTGGCTTATTTATACTTATTCCAGTCATAAACGACCTCTATGTATACATTTTGACTTACTTGGATCAAAATTTCAATGATTTGTATAGTCATGACTCTCATGTGGAAAAATCGAAAATTTTCAAAAATGTTTTTTCTATCGAAAAATGTCAAATTTGATCATTTTTGGCTTATTTATACTTAGTCCAATCATAAACGACCTCTATGTATACATTTTGACTTACTTGGATCAAAATTTCAATGATTTGTATAGTCATGACTCTCATGTTGAAAAATCGAAAATTTTCAAAAAATGTTTTTTCTATCGAAAAATGTCAAATTTGATCATTTTTTGCTTATTTATACTTAGTCCAGTCATAAAGGACCTCTATGTATACATTTTGACTTACTTGGATCAAAATTTCAATGATTTGTATGGTCATGACTCTCATGTTGAAAAATCGAAAATTTTCAAAAAATGTTTTTTCTATCGAAAAATGTCAAATTTGATCATTTTTGGCTTATTTATACTTAGTCCAGTCATAAAGCACCTCTATGTATACATTTTGACTTACTTGGATCAAAATTTCAATAATTTGTATAGTCATGACATTCTAGTTGTAAAATCGGAAATTTTCAAAAAATGTTTTTTCTATCGAAAAATGTCAAATTTGATCATTTTTGGCTTATTTATACTTAGTCCAGTCATAAACGACCTCTAAGTATACATTTTGACTTACTTGGATCAAAATTTCAATGATTTGTATAGTCATGACTTTCTAGTTGAAAAATCGAAAATTTTTAAAAAATGTTTTTTCTATCGAAAAATGTCAAATTTGATCATTTTTGGCTTATTTATACTTAGTCCAGTCATAAACGACCTCTATGTATACATTTTGACTTACTTGGATCAAAATTTCAATGATTTGTATAGTCATGACATTCTAGTTGTAAAATCGAAAATTTTCAAAAGATGTTTTTTCTATCGAAAAATGTCAAATTTGATCATTTTTGGCTTATTTATACTTAGTCAGTCATAAAGGACCTCTATGTATACATTTTGACTTACTTGGATCAAAATTTCAATGATTTGTATAGTCATGACATACTAGTTGTAAAATCGGAAATTTTCAAAAAATGTTTTTTCTATCGAAAAATGTCAAATTTGATCATTTTTGGCTTATTTATACTTAGTCCAGTCATAAACGACCTCTATGTATACATTTTGACTTACTTGGATCAAAATTTCAATGATTTGTATAGTCATGACATTCTAGTTGTAAAATCAGAAATTTTCAAAAAATGTTTTTTCTATCGAAAAATGTCAAATTTGATCATTTTTGGCTTATTTATACTTATTCCAGTCATAAACGACCTCTATGTATACATTTTGACTTACTTGGATCAAAATTTCAATGATTTGTATAGTCATGACTCTCATGTTGAAAAATCGAAAATTTTCAAAAAATGTTTTTTCTATCGAAAAATGTCAAATTTGATCATTTTTGGCTTATTTATACTTAGTCCAGTCATAAAGGACCTCTATGTATACATTTTGACTTACTTGGATCAAAATTCCAATGATTTGTACAGTCATGACATTCTAGTTGTAAAATCGGAAATTTTCAAAAAATGTTTTTTCTATCGAAAAATGTCAAATTTGATCATTTTTGGCTTATTTATACTTAGTCCAGTCATAAAGGACCTCAATGTATACATTTTGACTTCCTTGGATCAAAATTTCAATGATTTGTATAGTCATGACATTCTAGTTGTAAAATCGGAAATTTTCAAAAAATGTTTTTTCTTTCGAAAAATGTCAAATTTGATCATTTTTGGCTTATTTATACTTAGTCCAGTCAAAAAGGACCTCTATGTATACATTTTGACTTACTTGGATCAAAATTCCAATGATTTGTACAGTCATGACATTCTAGTTGTAAAATCGGAAATTTTCAAAAAATGTTTTTTCTATCGAAAAATGTCAAATTTGATCATTTTTGGCTTATTTATACTTAGTCCAGTCATAAAGGACCTCTATGTATACATTTTGACTTACTTGGATCAAAATTTCTATGATTTGTATAGTCATGACATTCTAGTTGTAAAATCGGAAATTTTCAAAAAATGTTATTTTTATCGAAATATGTCAAATTTGATCATTTTTGGCTTATTTATACTTAGTCCAGTCATAAAGGACCTCTATGTATACATTTTGACTTACTTGGATCAAAATTTCAATGATTTGTATAGTCATGACTCTCATGTGGAAAAATCGAAAATTTTCAAAAAATGTTTTTTCTATCGAAAAATGTCAAATTTGATAATTTTTGGCTTATTTATACTTAGTCCAGTCATAAACGACCTCTATGTATACATTTTGACTTACTTGGATCAAAATTTCAATGATTTGTATAGTCATGACATTCTAGTTGTAAAATCGAAAATTTTCAAAAAATGTTTTTTCTATCGAAAAATGTCAAATTTGATCATTTTTGGCTTATTTATACTTAGTCCAGTCATAAACGATCTCTATGTATACATTTTGACTTACTTGGATCAAAATTTCAATGATTTATATAGTCATGACTCTCATGTGGAAAAATCGAAAATTTTCAAAAAATGTTTTTTCTATCGAAAAATGTCAAATTTGATCATTTTTGGCTTATTTATACTTAGTCCAGTCATAAAGGACCTCAATGTATACATTTTGACTTCCTTGGATCAAAATTTCAATGATTTTTATAGTCATGACATTCTAGTTGTAAAATCGGAAATTTTCAAAAAATGTTTTTTCTATCGAAAAATGTCAAATTTGATCATTTTTGGCTTATTTATACTTAGTCCAGTCATAAAGGACCTCTATGTATACATTTTGACTTACTTGGATCAAAATTTCAATGATTTGTATAGTCATGACATTCTAGTTGTAAAATCGGAAATTTTCAAAAAATGTTTTTTCTATCGAAATATGTCAAATTTGATCATTTTTGGCTTATTTATACTTAGTCCAGTCATAAAGGACCTCTATGTATACATTTTGACTTACTTGGATCAAAATTTCAATGATTTGTATAGTCATGACATTCTAGTTGTAAAATCGGAAATTTTCAAAAAATGTTTTTTCTATCGAAAAATGTCAAATTTGATCATTTTTGGCTTATTTATACTTAGTCCAGTCATAAAAGATCTCTATGTATACATTTTGACTTACTTGGATCATAATTTCAATGATTTGTATAGACATTAATTTCATGTTGTAAAATCGGAAATTTTCAAAAAATGTTTTTTCTATCGAAAAATGTCAAATTTGATCATTTTTGGCTTATTTATACTTAGTCCAGTCATAATCGACCTCTATGTATACATTTTGACTTACTTGGATCAAAATTTCGATGATTTGTATAGACATGACTCTCATGTGGAAAAATCGAAAAGTTTCAAAAAATGTTTTTTCTATCGAAAAATGTCAAATTTGATCATTTTTGGCTTATTTATACTTAGTCCAGTCATAAACGATCTCTATGTATACATTTTGACTTACTTGGATCAAAATTTCAATGATTTGTATAGTCATGACTCTCATGTGGAAAAATCGAAAATTTTCAAAAAATGTTTTTTCTATCGAAAAATGTCAAATTTGATCATTTTTGGCTTATTTATACTTAGTCCAGTCATAAAGGACCTCAATGTATACATTTTGACTTCCTTGGATCAAAATTTCAATGATTTGTATAGTCATGACATTCTAGTTGTAAAATCGGAAATTTTCAAAAAATGTTTTTTCTATCGAAAAATGTCAAATTTGATCATTTTTGGCTTATTTATACTTAGTCCAGTCATAAAGGACCTCTATGTATACATTTTGACTTACTTGGATCAAAATTCCAATGATTTGTACAGTCATGACATTCTAGTTGTAAAATCGGAAATTTTCAAAAAATGTTTTTTCTATCGAAAAATGTCAAATTTGATCATTTTTGGCTTATTTATACTTAGTCCAGTCATAAAGGACCTCTATGTATACATTTTGACTTACTTGGATCAAAATTTCAATGATTTGTATAGTCATGACTCTCATGTGGAAAAATCGAAAATTTTCAAAAAATGTTTTTTCTATCGAAAAATGTCAAATTTGATAATTTTTGGCTTATTTATACTTAGTCCAGTCATAAACGACCTCTATGTATACATTTTGACTTACTTGGATCAAAATTTCAATGATTTGTATAGTCATGACATTCTAGTTGTAAAATCGGAAATTTTCAAAAAATGTTTTTTTCTATCGAAAAATGTCAAATTTGATCATTTTTGGCTTATTTATACTTAGTCCAGTCATAAAGGACCTCTATGTATACATTTTGACTTACTTGGATCAAAATTAAAATGATTTGTACAGTCATGACATAATAGTTGTAAAATCGGAAATTTTCAAAAAATGTTTTTTCTATCGAAAAATGTCAAATTTGATCATTTTTTTCTTATTTATACTTAGTCCAGTCATAAAGGACCTCCACGTATACATTTTGACTTACTTGGATCAAAATTTCAATGATTTGTATAGTCATGACATTCTAGTTGTAAAATCGAAAATTTTCAAAAAATGTTTTTTCTATCGAAAAATGTCAAATTTGATCATTTTTGGCTTATTTATACTTAGTCCAGTCATAAACGATCTCTATGTATACATTTGGACTTACTTGGATCAAAATTTCAATGATTTATATAGTCATGACTCTCATGTGGAAAAATCGAAAATTTTCAAAAAATGTTTTTTCTATCGAAAAATGTCAAATTTGATCATTTTTGGCTTATTTATACTTAGTCCAGTCATAAAGGACCTCCACGTATACATTTTGACTTACTTGGATCAAAATTTCAATGATTTGTATAGTCATGACATTCTAGTTGTAAAATCGAAAATTTTCAAAAAATGTTTTTTCTATCGAAAAATGTCAAATTTGATCATTTTTGGCTTATTTATACTTAGTCCAGTCATAAACGATCTCTATGTATACATTTTGACTTACTTGGATCAAAATTTCAATGATTTATATAGTCATGACTCTCATGTGGAAAAATCGAAAATTTTCAAAAAATGTTTTTTCTATCGAAAAATGTCAAATTTGATCATTTTTGGCTTATTTATACTTAGTCCAGTCATAAAGGACCTCTATGTATACATTTTGACTTACTTGGATCAAAATTCCAATGATTTGTAAAGTCATGACATTCTAGTTTTAAAATCGGAAATTTTCAAAAAATGTTTTTTCTATCGAAAAATGTCAAATTTGATCATTTTTGGCTTATTTATACTTAGTCCAGTCTTAAAGGACCTCTGTGTATACATTTTGACTTATTTGGATCAAAATTTCAATGATTTGTATAGTCATGACAATCTAGTTGTAAAATCGAATATTTTCAAAAAATGTTTTTTCTATCGAAAAATGTCAAATTTGATCATTTTTGGCTTATTTATACTTAGTCCAGTCATAAACGACCTCTATGTATACATTTTGACTTACTTGGATCAAAATTTCAATGATTTGTAAAGTCATGACTCTCATGTTGAAAAATCGAAAATTTTCAAAAAATGTTTTTTCTATCGAAAAATGTCAAATTTGATCATTTTTGGCTTATTTATACTTAGTCCAGTCATAAACGACCTCTATGTATACATTTTGACTTACTTGGATCAAAATTTCAATGATTTGTATAGTCATGACATTCTAGTTGTAAAATCGGAAATTTTCAAAAAATGTTATTTCTATCGAAAAATGTCAAATTTGATAATTTTTGGCTTAGTAATACTTAGCCCAGTCATAAAGGACCTCTATGTATACATTTTGACTTACTTGGATCAAAATTTCAATGATTTGTGTAGTCATGACTCTCATGTGGAAAAATCGAAAATTTTCAAAAAATGTTTTTTCTATCGAAAAATGTCAAATTTGATCATTTTTGGCTTATTTATACTTAGTCCAGTCATAAAGGACCTCTATGTATACATTTTGACTTACTTGGATCAAAATTTCAATGATTTGTATAGTCATGACATTCTAGTTGTAAAATCGGAAATTTTCAAAAAATGTTTTTTCTATCGAAAAATGTCAAATTTGATCATTTTTGGCTTATTTATACTTAGTCCAGTCATAAAGGACCTCTATGTATACATTTTGACTTACTTGGATCAAAATTTCAATGATTTGTACAGTCATGACATTCTAGTTGTAAAATCGGAAATTTTCAAAAAATGTTTTTTCTATCGAAAAATGTCAAATTTGATCATTTTTGGCTTATTTATACTTAGTCCAGTCATAAAGGACCTCTATGTATACATTTTGACTTACTTGGATCAAAATTTCAATGATTTGTATAGTCATGACATTCTAGTTGTAAAATCGAAAATTTTCAAAAAATGTTTTTTCTATCGAAAAATGTCAAATTTGATCATTTTTGGCATATTTATACTTAGTCCAGTCATAAAGGACCTCTATGTATACATTTTGACTTACTTGGATCAAAATTTCAATGATTTGTATAGACATGACTCTCATGTGGAAAAATCGAAAATTTTCAAAAAATGTTTTTTCTATCGAAAAATGTCAAATTTGATCATTTTTGGCTTATTTATACTTAGTCCAGTCATAAAGGACCTCAATGTATACATTTTGACTTCCTTGGATCAAAATTTCAATGATTTGTATAGTCATGACATTCTAGTTGTAAAATCGGAAATTTTCAAAAAATGTATTTTTTTTCGAAAAATGTCAAATTTGATCATTTTTGGCTTATTTATACTTAAACCAGTCATAAAGGACCTCTATGTATACATTTTGACTTACTTGGATCAAAATTTCAATGATTTGTATAGTCATGACATTCTAGTTGTTAAATCGGAAATTTTCAAAAAATGTTTTTTCTATCGAAAAATGTCAAATTTGATCATTTTT
Organism: Chrysoperla carnea; assembly: GCF_905475395.1. NCBI lineage: Eukaryota > Metazoa > Arthropoda > Insecta > Neuroptera > Chrysopidae > Chrysoperla > Chrysoperla carnea. The sequence continues at coordinate 58,294 of NW_025408279.1, forward strand.
GTCTTATTTATACTTAGTCCAGTCATAAAGGACCTCTATGTATACATTTTGACTTACTCGGATCAAAATTTCAATGATTTGTATAGTCATGACATTCTAGTTGTAAAATCGAAAATTTTCAAAAAATGTTTTTTCTATCGAAAAATGTCAAATTTGATCATTTTTGGCTTATTTATACTTAGTCCAGTCATAAACGACCTCTATGTATACATTTTGACTTACTTGGATCAAAATTTCAATGATTTGTATAGTCATGACTCTCATGTTGAAAAATCGAAAATTTTCAAAAAATGTTTTTTCTATCGAAAAATGTCAAATTTGACCATTTTTGGCTTATTTATTTATACTTAGTCCAGTCATAAACGACCTCTATGTATACATTTTGACTTACTTTAATCAAAATTTCAATGATTTGTATAGTCATGACATTCTAGTTGTAAAATCGGAAATTTTCAAAAAATGTTATTTCTATCGAAAAATGTCAAATTTGATCATTTTTGGCTTATTTATACTTAGTCCAGTCATAAAGGACCTCTATGTATACATTTTGACTTACTTGGATCAAAATTTCAATGATTTGTATAGACATGACTCTCATGTTGTAAAATCTCTCATATTAAAAAATGTCAAATTTGATCATTTTTGGCTTATTTATACTTAGTCCAGTCATAAAGGACCTCTATGTATACATTTTGACATACTTGGATCAAAATTTCAATGATTTGTATAGTCATGACATTCTAGTTGTAAAATCGGAAATTTTCAAAAAATGTTTTTTCTATCGAAAAATGTCAAATTTGATCATTTTTGGCTTCTTTATACTTAGTCCAGTCATAAAGGACCTCTATGTATACATTTTGACTTACTTGGATCAAAATTTCAATGATTTGTAAAGTCAAGAGTCTCATGTGGAAAAATCGAAAATTTTCAAAAAATGTTTTTTCTATCGAAAAATGTGAAATTTGATCATTTTTGGCTTATTTATACTTAGTCCAGTCATAAAAAACCTCTTTGCATACATTTTGACTTACTTGGCTCAAAATTTCAATGATTTGTATAGTCATGACATTCTAGTTGTAAAATCGGAAATTTTCAAAAAATGTTATTTCTATCGAAAAATGTCAAATTTGATCATTTTTTACTTATTTATACTTAGTCCAGTCATAAAGGACCTCTATGTATACATTTTGACTTACTTGGATCAAAATTTCAATGATTTGTATAGTCATGACATTCTAGTTGTAAAATCGGAAATTTTCAAAAAATGTTTTTTCTATCGAAAAATGTCAAATTTGATCATTTTTGGCTTATTTATACTTAGTCCAGTCATAAAGGACCTCCACGTATACATTTTGACTTACTTGGATCAAAATTTCAATGATTTGTATAGTCATGACATTCTAGTTGTAAAATCGGAAATTTTCAAAAAATGTTTTTTTCTATCGAAAAATGTCAAATTTGATCATTTTTGGCTTATTTATACTTAGTCCAGTCATAAATGACGTCTATGTATACATTTTGACTTACTTGGATCAAAATTTCAATGATTTGTATAGTCATGACTCTCATGTTGAAAAATCGAAAATTTTCAAAAAATGTTTTTTCTATCGAAAAATGTCAAATTTGATCATTTTTGGCTTATTTATACTTAGTCCAGTCATAAAGGACCTCTATGTATACATTTTGACTTACTTGGATCAAAATTTCAATGATTTGTAAAGTCATGAGTCTCATGTTGAAAAATCGAAAATTTTCAAAAAATGTTTTTTCTATCGAAAAATGTCAAATTTGATCATTTTTGGCTTATTTATACTTAGTCCAGTCATTAACGATCTCTTTGTATACATTTTGACTTACTTGGATCAAAATTTCAATGATTTATATAGTCATGACTCTCATGTGGAAAAATCGAAAATTTTCAAAAAATGTTTTTTTCTATCGAAAAATGTCAAATTTGATCATTTTTGGCTTATTTATACTTAGTCCAGTCATAAAGGACCTCAATGTATACATTTTGACTTCCTTGGATCAAAATTTTAATGATTTTTATAGTCATGACATTCTAGTTGTAAAATCGGAAATTTTCAAAAAATGTTTTTTCTATCGAAAAATGTCAAATTTGATCATTTTTGGCTTATTTATACTTAGTCCAGTCATAAAGGACCTCTGTGTATACATTTTGACTTACTTGGATCAAAATTTCAATGATTTGTATAGTCATGACAATCTAGTTGTAAAATCGAAAATTTTCAAAAAATGTTTTTTCTATCGAAAAATGTCAAATTTGATCATTTTTGGCTTATTTATTCTTAGTCCAGTCATAAATGACGTCTATGTATACATTTTGACTTACATGGATCAAAATTTCAATGATTTGTATAGTCATGACTCTCATGTTGAAAAATCGAAAATTTTCAAAAAATGTTTTTTCTATCGAAAAATGTCAAATTTGATCATTTTTGGCTTATTTATACTTAGTCCAGTCATAAAGGACCTCTATGTATACATTTTGACTTACTTGGATCAAAATTTCAATGATTTGTAAAGTCATGAGTCTCATGTTGAAAAATCGAAAATTTTCAAAAAATGTTTTTTCTATCGAAAAATGTCAAATTTGATCATTTTTTCTTATTTATACTTAGTCCAGTCATAAAGGACCTCTATGTATACATTTTGACTTACTTGGATCAAAATTTCAATGATTTGTATAGTCATGACATTCTAGTTGTAAAATCGAAAATTTTCAAAAAATGTTTTTTCTATCGAAAAATGTCAAATTTGATCATTTTTGGCTTATTTATACTTAGTCCAGTCATAAACGATCTCTTTGTATACATTTTGACTTACTTGGATCAAAATTTCAATGATTTATATAGTCATAACTCTCATGTGGAAAAATCGAAAATTTTCAAAAAATGTTTTTTCTATCGAAAAATGTCAAATTTGATCATTTTTGGCTTATTTATACTTAGTCCAGTCATAAAGGAATTCTATGTATACATTTTGACTTACTTGGATCAAAATTTCAATGATTTGTATAGTCATGACATTCTAGTTGTAAAATCGGAAATTTTCAAAAAATGTTTTTTCTATCGAAAAATGTCAAATTTGATCATTTTTGGCTTATTTATACTTAGTCCAGTCATAAAGGACCTCAATGTATACATTTTGACTTCCTTGGATCAAAATTTTAATGATTTTTATAGTCATGACATTCTAGTTGTAAAATCGGAAATTTTCAAAAAATGTTTTTTCTATCGAAAAATGTCAAATTTGATCATTTTTGGCTTATTAATACTTAGTCCAGTCATAAAGGACCTCTGTGTATACATTTTGACTTACTTGGATCAAAATTTCAATGATTTGTATAGTCATGACAATCTAGTTGTAAAATCGAAAATTTTCAAAAAATGTTTTTTCTATCGAAAAATGTCAAATTTGATCATTTTTGGCTTATTTATACTTAGTCCAGTCATAAAGGACCTCTATGTATACATTTTGACTTACTTGGATCAAAATTTCAATGATTTGTAAAGTCATGAGTCTCATGTTGAAAAATCGAAAATATTCAAAAAATGTTTTTTCTATCGAAAAATGTCAAATTTGATCATTTTTGGCTTATTTATACTTAGTCCAGTCATAAACGACCTCTATGTATACATTTTGACTTACTTGGATCAAAATTTCAATGATTTGTAAAGTCAAGAGTCTCATGTGGAAAAATCGAAAATTTTCAAAAAATGTTTTTTCTATCGAAAAATGTGAAATTTGATCATTTTTGGCTTATTTATACTTAGTCCAGTCATAAAGGACCTCTATGTATACATTTTGACTTACTTGGATCAAAATTTCAATGATTTGTATAGTCATGACATTCTAGTTGTAAAATCGGAAATTTTCAAAAAATGTTTTTTCTATCGAAAAATGTCAAATTTGATCATTTTTGGCTTATTTATACTTAGTCCAGTCATAAAGGACCTCCACGTATACATTTTGACTTACTTGGATCAAAATTTCAATGATTTGTATAGTCATGACATTCTAGTTGTAAAATCGGAAATTTTCAAAAAATTGTTTTTTCTATTGAAAAATGTCAAATTTGATCATTTTTGGCTTATTTATACTTAGTCCAGTCATAAAGGACCTCTATGTATACATTTTGAGTTCCTTGGATCAAAATTTCGATGATTTGTATAGACATGACTCTCATGTTGTAAAATCTCTCATGTTGAAAAATGTCAAATTTGATCATTTTTATCTTATTTATACTTAGTCCAGTCATAAAGGACCTCTATGTATACATTTTGACTTACTTGGATCAAAATTTCAATGATTTGTATAGTCATGACATTCTAGTTGTAAAATCGAAAATTTTCAAAAAATGTTTTTTCTATCGAAAAATGTCAAATTTGATCATTTTTGGTTTATTTATACTTAGTCCAGTCATAAAGTACCTCTGTGTATACATTTTGACTTACTTGGATCAAAATTTCAATGATTTGTATAGTCATGACATTCTAGTTGTAAAATCGGAAATTTTCAAAAAATGTTTTTTCTATCGAAAAATGTCAAATTTGATCATTTTTGGCTTATTTATACTTAGTCCAGTCATAAACGACCTCTATGTATACATTTTGACTTACTTGGATCAAAATTTCAATGATTTGTAAAGTCATGACTCTCATGTTGAAAAATCGAAAATTTTCAAAAAATGTTTTTTCTATCGAAAAATGTCAAATTTGATCATTTTTGGCTTATTTATACTTAGTCCAGTCATAAACGACCTCTATGTATACATTTTGACTTACTTGGATCAAAATTTCAATGATTTGTATAGTCATGACATTCTAGTTGTAAAATCGGAAATTTTCAAAAAATGTTATTTCTATCGAAAAATGTCAAATTTGATCATTTTTGGCTTATTTATACTTAGTCCAGTCATAAAGGACCTCTATGTATACATTTTGACTTACTTGGATCAAAATTTCAATGATTTGTGTAGTCATGACTCTCATGTGGAAAAATCGAAAATTTTCAAAAAATGTTTTTTCTATCGAAAAATGTCAAATTTGATCATTTTTGGCTTATTTATACTTAGTCCAGTCATAAAGGACCTCTATGTATACATTTTGACTTACTTGGATCAAAATTTCAATGATTTGTATAGTCATGACTTTCTAGTTGTAAAATCGGAAATTTTCAAAAAATGTTTTTTCTATCGAAAAATGTCACATTTGATCATTTTTGGCTTATTTATACTTAGTCCAGTCATTAAGGACCTCTATGTATACATTTTGACTTACTTGGATCAAAATTTCAATGATTTGTACAGTCATGACATTCTAGTTGTAAAATCGGAAATTTTCAAAAAATGTTTTTTCTATCGAAAAATGTCAAATTTGATCATTTTTGGCTTATTTATACTTAGTCCAGTCATAAAGGACCTCTATGTATACATTTTGACTTACTTGGATCAAAATTTCAATGATTTGTATAGTCATGACATTCTAGTTGTAAAATCGAAAATTTTCAAAAAATGTTATTTCTATCGAAAAATGTCAAATTTGATCATTTTTGGCATATTTATACTTAGTCCAGTCATAGAGGACCTCTATGTATACATTTTGACTTACTTGGATCAAAATTTCAATGATTTGTGTAGTCATGACTCTCATGTGGAAAAATCGAAAATTTTCAAAAAATGTTTTTTCTATCGAAAAATGTCAAATTTGATCATTTTTGGCTTATTTATACTTAGTCCAGTCATTAAGGACCTCTATGTATACATTTTGACTTACTTGGATCAAAATTTCAATGATTTGTACAGTCATGACATTCTGGTTGTAAAATCGGAAATTTTCAAAAAATGTTTTTTCTATCGAAAAATGTCAAATTTGATCATTTTTGGTTTATTTATACTTAGTCCAGTCATAAAGGACCTCTGTGTATACATTTTGACTTACTTGGATCAAAATTTCAATGATTTGTATAGTCATGACATTCTAGTTGTAAAATCGGAAATTTTCAAAAAATGTTTTTTCTATCGAAAAATGTCAAATTTGATCATTTTTGGCTTATTTATACTTAGTCCAGTCATAAACGACCTCTATGTATACATTTTGACTTACTTGGATCAAAATTTCAATGATTTGTAAAGTCATGACTCTCATGTTGAAAAATCGAAAATTTTCAAAAAATGTTTTTTCTATCGAAAAATGTCAAATTTGATCATTTTTGGCTTATTTATACTTAGTCCAGTCATAAACGACCTCTATGTATACATTTTGACTTACTTGGATCAAAATTTCAATGATTTGTATAGTCATGACATTCTAGTTGTAAAATCGGAAATTTTCAAAAAATGTTATTTCTATCGAAAAATGTCAAATTTGATCATTTTTGGCTTATTTATACTTAGTCCAGTCATAAAGGACCTCTGTGTATACATTTTGACTTACTTGGATCAAAATTTCAATGATTTGTATAGTCATGACATTCTAGTTGCAAAATCGGAAATTTTCAAAAAATGTTTTTTTTATCGAAAAATGTCAAATTTGATCATTTTTGGCTTATTTATACTTAGTCCAGTCATAAAGGATCTCTATGTATACATTTTGACTTACTTGGATCAAAATTTCAATGATTTGTACAGTCATGACATTCTGGTTGTAAAATCGGAAATTTTCAAAAAATGTTTTATCTATCGAAAATGGTCAAATTTGATCATTTTTGGCATATTTATACTTAGTCCAGTCATAAAGGACCTCTATGTATACATTTTGACTTACTTGGATCAAAATTTCAATGATTTGTATAGACATGACTCTCATGTGGAAAAATCGAAAATTTTCAAAAAATGTTTTTTTTATCGAAAAATGTCAAATTTGATCATTTTTGGCTTATTTATACTTAGTCCAGTCATAAAGGACCTCTATGTATACATTTTGACTTACTTGGATCAAAATTTCAATGATTTGTATAGTCATGACATTCTAGTTGTAAAATCGAAAATTTTCAAAAAATGTTTTTTCTATCGAAAAATGTCAAATTTGATCATTTTTGGCATATTTATACTTAGTCCAGTCATAGAGGACCTCTATGTATACATTTTGACTTACTTGGATCAAAATTTCAATGATTTGTGTAGTCATGACTCTCATGTGGAAAAATCGAAAATTTTCAAAAAATGTTTTTTCTATCGAAAAATGTCAAATTTGATCATTTTTGGCTTAATTATACTTAGTCCAGTCATAAAGGACCTCTTTGTATACATTTTGACTTACTTGGATCAAAATTTCAATGATTTGTATAGTCATGACATTCTAGTTGTAAAATCGGAAATTTTCAAAAAATGTTATTTCTATCGAAAAATGTCAAATTTGATCATTTTTGGCATATTTATACTTAGTCCAGTCATAGAGGACCTCTGTGTATACATTTTGACTTACTTGGATCCAAATTTCAATGATTTGTATGGACATGAGTCTCATATTGAAAAATCGAAAATTTTCAAAAAATGTTTTTTCTATCGACAAATGTCAAATTTGATCATTTTTGGCTTATTTATACTTAGTCCAGTCATAAAGGACCTCTTTGTATACATTTTGACTTACTTGGATCAGAATTTCAATGATTTGTATAGACATGACTCTCATGTGGAAAAATCAAAAATTTTCAAAAAATGTTTTTTCTATCGAAAAATGTCAAATTTGATCATTTTTGGCTTATTTATACTTAGTCCAGTCATAAACGACCTCTATGTATACATTTTGACTTACTTGGATCAAAATTTCAATGATTTGTATAGTCATGACTCTCATGTGGAAAAATCGAAAATTTTCAAAAAATGTTTTTTCTATCGAAAAATGTCAAATTTGATCATTTTTGGCTTATTTATACTTAGTCCAGTCATAAAGGACCTCTATGTATACATTTTGAGTTCCTTGGATCAAAATTTCGATGATTTGTATAGACATGACTCTCATGTTGTAAAATCTCTCATGTTGAAAAATGTCAAATTTGATCATTTTTGGCTTATTTATACTTAGTCCAGTCATAAAGGACCTCTATGTATACATTTTGACTTACTTGGATCAAAATTTCAATGATTTGTATAGACATAACTCTCATGTGGAAAAATCGAAAATTTTCAAAAAATGTTTTTTTATCGAAAAATGTCAAATTTGATCATTTTTGGCTTATTTATACTTAGTCCAGTCATAAACGACCTCTATGTATACATTTTGACTTACTTGGATCAAAATTTCAATGATTTGTATAGTCATGACTCTCATGTGGAAAAATCGAAAATTTTCAAAAAATGTTTTTTCTATCGAAAAATGTCAAATTTGATCATTTTTGGCTTATTTATATTTAGTCCAGTCATAAACGACCTCTATGTATACATTTTGACTCACTTGGATCAAAATTTCAATGATTTGTATAGACATGAGTCTCATGTTGAAAAATCGAAAATTTTCAAAAAATTTTATTTCTATCGAAAAATGTCAAATTTGATCATTTTTTGCTTATTTATACTTAGTCCAGTCATAAACGACCTCTATGTATACATTTTGACTTAATAGGATCAAAATTTCAATGATTTGCATAGTCATGACTCTCATGTGGAAAAATCGAAAATTTTCAAAAAATGTTTTTTCTATCGACAAATGTCAAATTTGATCATTTTTGGCTTATTTATACTTAGTCCAGTCATAAACGACCTCTATGTATACATTTTGACTTACTTGGATCAAAATTTCAATGATTTGTATAGTCATGACTCTCATGTGGAAAAATCGAAAATTTTCAAAAAATGTTTTTTCTATCGAAAAATGTCAAATTTGATCATTTTTGGCTTATTTATACTTAGTCCAGTCATAAAGAACCTCTATGTATACATTTTGACTTACTTGGATCAAAATTTCAATGATTTGTACAGTCAGGACATTCTGGTTGTAAAATAGGAAATTTTCAAAAAATGTTTTTTCTATCGAAAAATGTCAAATTTGATCATTTTTGGCCTATTTATACTTAGTCCAGTCATAAAGGACCTCTATGTATACATTTTGATTTACTTGGATCAAAATTTCAATGATTTGTATAGTCATGACATTCTAGTTGTAAAATCGAAAATTTTCAAAAAATGTTTTTTCTATCGAAAAATGTCAAATTTGATCATTTTTGGCTTATTTATACTTAGTCCAGTCATAAACGACCTCTATGTTTTCATTTTGACTTACTTGGATCAAAATTTCAATGATTTGTATAGTCATGACTCTCATGTGGAAAAATCGAAAATTTTCAAAAAATGTTTTTTCTATCGAAAAATGTCAAATTTGATCATTTTTGGCTTATTTATGCTTATTCCAGTCATAAAGGACCTCTATGTATACATTTTGACTTACTTGGATCAAAATTTCAATGATTTGTATAGTCATGACATTCTAGTTGCAAAATCGGAAATTTTCAAAAAATGTTTTTTCTATCGAAAAATGTCAAATTTGATCATTTTTGGCTTATTTATACTTAGTCCAGTCATAAAGGACCTCTATGTATACATTTTGACTTACTTGGATCAAAATTTCAATGTATTGTACAGTCATGACATTCTGGTTGTAAAATCGGAAATTTTCAAAAAATGTTTTTTCTATCGAAAAATGTCAAATTTGATCATTTTTGGCTTATTTATACTTAGTCCAGTCATAAAGGACCACTATGTATACATTTTGACTTACTTGGATTAAAATTTCAATGATTTGTATAGTCATGACATTCTAGTTGTAAAAACGAAAATTTTCAAAAAATGTTTTTTTTATCGAAAAATGTCAAATTTGATCATTTTTGGCATATTTATACTTAGTCCAGTCATAAAGGACCTCTATGTATACATTTTGACTTACTTGGATCAAAATTGCAATTATTTGTACAGTCATGACTCTCATGTTGTAAAATCGGAAATTTTCAAAAAATGTTTTTTCTATCGAAAAATGTCAAATTTGATCATTTTTGGCTTATTTATACTTAGTCCAGTCATAAAGGACCTCTATGTATACGTTTTGACTTACTTGGATCAAAATTTCAATGATTTGTATAGTCATGACATTCTAGTTGTAAAATCGAAAATTTTCAAAAAATGTTTTTTCTATCGAAAAATGTCAAATTTGATCATTTTTGGCTTATTTATACTTAGTCCAGTAATAAGCGACCTCTATGTATACATTTTGACTTACTTGGATCAAAATTTCAATGATTTGTGCAGTCATGACTCTCATGTTGAAAAATCGAAAATTTTCAAAAAATGTTTTTTTATCGAAAAATGTCAAATTTGATCATTTTTGGCTTATTTATACTTAGTCCAGTCATAAACGACCTCTTTGTATACATTTTGACTTACTTGGATCAAAATTTCAATGATTTGTATAGACATGACTCTCATGTGAAAAAATCGAAAATTTTCAAAAAATGTTTTTTCTATCGAAAAATGTCAAATTTGATCATTTTTTGCTTATTTATATTTAGTCCAGTCATAAAGGACCTCTATGTATACATTCTGACTTACTTGGATCAAAATTTCAATGATTTGTATAGACATGAGTCTCATGTTGAAAAATCGAAAATTTTCAAAAAATGTTATTTCTATCGAAAAATGTCAAATTTGCTCATTTTTGGCTTATTTATACTTAGTCCAGTCATAAACGACCTCTATGTATACATTTTGACTTACTTGGATCAGAATTTCAATGATTTGTATAGACATGACTCTCATTTGGAAAAATCGAAAATTTTCAAAAAATTTTTTTTCTATCGAAAAATGTCAAATTTGATCATTTTTGGCTTATTTATACTTAGTCCAGTCATAAAGGACCTCCATGTATACATTTTGACTTACTTGGATCAAAATTTCAATGATTTGTACAGTCATGACATTCTGGTTGTAAAATCGGAAATTTTCAAAAAATGTTTTTTCTATCGAAAAATGTCAAATTTGATCATTTTTGGCTTATTTATACTTAGTCCAGTCATAAAGGACCTCTATGTTTACATTTTGACTTACTTGGATAAAAATTTCAATGATTGGTATAGAATAGTCATGACATTCTAGTTGTAAAAACGAAAATTTTCAAAAATGTTTTTTTTTTCGAAAAATGTCAAATTTGATCATTTTTGGCATATTTATACTTAGTCCAGTCATAAAGGACCTCTATGTATACATTTTGACTTACTTGGATCAAAATTTCAATGATTTGCATAGACATGACTCGCATGTGGAAAAATCGAAAATTTTCAAAAAATGTTTTTTCTATCGAAAAATGTCAAATTTGATCATTTTTGGCTTATTTATACTTAGTCCAGTCATAAAGGACCTCTACGTATACATTTTGACTTACTTGGATCAAAATTTCAATGATTTGTATAGTCATGACTCTCATGTTGTAAAATCGAAAATTTTCAAAAAATGTTTTTTCTATCGAAAAATGTCAAATTTGATCATTTTTGGCTTATTTATATTTAGTCCAGTCATAAAGGACCTCTACGTATACATTTTGACTTACTTGGATCAAAACTTCAATGATTTGTATAGTCATGACTCTCATGTTGTAAAATCGAAAATTTTCAAAAAATATTTTTTCTATCGAAAAATGTCAAATTTGATCATTTTTGGCTTATTTATACTTAGTCCAGTCATAAAGGACCTCTATGTATACATTTTGACTTACTTGGATTAAAATTTCAATGATTTGTATAGTCATGACATTCTAGTTGTAAAATCGAAAATTTTCAAAAAATGTTTTTTCTATCGAAAAATGTCAAATTTGATCATTTTTGGCTTATTTATACTTAGTCCAGTCATAAAGGACCTCTATGTATACATTTTGACTTACTTGGATCAAAATTTCAATGATTTGTATAGTCATGACATTCTAGTTGCAAAATCGGAAATTTTCAAAAAATGTTTTTTCTATCGAAAAATGTCAAATTTGATCATTTTTGGCTTATTTATACTTAGTCCAGTCATATAGGACCTCTATGTATACATTTTGACTTACTTGGATCAAAATTTCAATGATTTGTACAGTCATGACATTCTGGTTGTAAAATCGGAAATTTTCAAAAAATGTTTTTTCTATCGAAAAATGTCAAATTTGATCATTTTTGGCTTATTTATACTTAGTCCAGTCATAAAGGACCCCTTTGTATACATTTTGACTTACTTGGATTAAAATTTCAATGATTTGTATAGTCATGACATTCTAGTTGTAAAAACGAAAATTTTCAAAAAATGTTTTTTTTATCGAAAATGTCAAATTTGATCATTTTTGGCATATTTATACTTAGTCCAGTCATAATGGACCTCTATGTATACATTTTGACTTACTTCGATCAAAATTTCAATGATTTGTATAGTCATGACTCTCATGTTGGAAAATCGGAAATTTTCAAAATATGTTTTTTCTATCGAAAAATGTCAAATTTGATCATTTTTGGCTTATTTATACTTAGTCCAGTCATAAAGGACCTCTACGTATACATTTTGACTTACTTGGATCAAAATTTCAATGATTTGTATAGTCATGACATTCTAGTTGTAAAATCGGAAATTTTCAAAAAATGTTTTTTCTATCGAAAAATGTCAAATTTGATCATTTTTGGCTTATTTATACTTAGTCCAGTCATAAACGACCTCTATGTATACATTTTGACTTACTTGGATCAAAATTTCAATGATTTGTATAGACATGACTCTCATGTGGAAAAATCGAAAATTTTCAAAAAATGTTATTTCTATCGAAAAATGTCAAATTTGATCATTTTTGGCTTATTTATACTTAGTCCAGTCATAAACGACCTCTATGTATACATTTTGACTTACTTGGATCAAAATTTCAATGATTTGTATAGTCATGACTCTCATGTGGAAAAATCGAAAATTTTCAAAAAATGTTTTTTCTATCGAAAAATGTCAAATTTGATCATTTTTGGCTTATTTATACTTAGCCCAGTCATAAAGGACCTCTATGTATACATTTTGACTTACTTGGATCAAAATTTCAATGATTTGTATAGACATGACTCTTATGTGGAAAAATCGAAAATTTTCAAAAAATGTTTTTTCTATCGAAAAATGTCAAATTTGATAATTTTTGGCTTATTTATACTTAGTCCAGTCATAAACGACCTCTATGTATACATTTTGACTTACTTGGATCAAAATTTCAATGATTTGTATAGACATGACTCTCATGTGGAAAAATTGAAAATTTTCAAAAAATGTTTTTTCTATCGAAAAATGTCAAATTTGATCATTTTTGGCTTATTTATACTTAGTTCAGTCATAAAGGACCTCTATGTATACATTTTGACTTACTTGGATCAAAATTTCAATGATTTGTATAGTCATGACTCTCATGTTGTAAAATCGAAAATTTTCAAAAAATGTTTTTTCTATCGAAAAATGTCAAATTTGATCATTTTTGGCTTATTTATACTTAGTCCAGTCATAAAGGACCTCTATGTATATACATTTTGACTTACTTGGATCAAAATTTCAATGATTTGTATAGTCATGACATTCTAGTTGTAAAATCGGAAATTTTCAAAAAATGTTTTTTCAATGGAAAAATGTCAAATTTGATCATTTTTGGCTTATTTATACTTAGTCCAGTCATAAAGGACCTCTACGTATACATTTTGACTTACTTGGATCAAAATTTCAATGATTTGTACAGTCATGACATTCTAGTTGTAAAATCGGAAATTTTCAAAAAATGTTTTTTCTATCGAAAAATGTAAAATTTGATCATTTTTGGCTTATTTATACTTAGTCCAGTCATAAAGGACCTCTATGTATACATTTTGACTTACTTGGATCAAAATTTCAATGATTTGTATAGTCATGAGTCTCATGTTGAAAAATCGAAAATTTTCAAAAAATGTTTTATCTATCGAAAAATGTCAAATTTGATCATTTTTGGCTTATTTATGCTTATTCCAGTCATAAACGACCTCTATGTATACATTTAGACTTACTTGGATCAAAATTTCAATGATTTGTATAGTCATGAGTCTCATGTTGAAAAATCGAAAATTTTCAAAAAATGTTTTTTCTATCGAAAAATGTCAAATTTGATCATTTTTGGCTTATTTATACTGAGTCCAGTCATAAAGGACCTCTATGTATACATTTTGACTTACTTGGATCAAAATTTCAATTATTTGTATAGTCATGACTCTCATGGGGAAAAATCGAAAATTTTCAAAAAATGTTTTTTCTATCGAAAAATGTCAAATTTGATCATTTTTGACTTATTTATACTTAGCCCAGTCATAAAGGACCTCTATGTATACATTTTGACTTACTTGGATCAAAATTTCAATGATTTGTATAGACATGACTCTCATGTGGAAAAATCGAAAATTTTCAAAAAATGTTTTTTCTATCGAAAAATGTCAAATTTGATCATTTTTGGCTTATTTATACTTAGTCCAGTCATAAAGGACCTCTATGTATACATTTTGACTTACTTGGATAAAAATTTCAATGATTTGTATAGTCATGACTCTCATGTGGAAAAATCGAAAATTTTCAAAAAATGTTTTTTCTATCGAAAAATGTCAAATTTGATCATTTTTGGCTTATTTATACTTAGTCCAGTCATAAAGGACCTCTATGTATACATTTTGACTTACTTGGATCAAAATTTCAATGATTTGTATAGTCATGACTCTCATGTTGAAAAATCGAAAATTTTCAAAATATGTTTTTTCTATCGAAAAATGTCAAATTTGATCATTTTTGGCTTATTTATACTTAGTCCAGTCATAATCGACCTCTATGTATACATTTTGACTTACTTGGATCAAAATTTCAATGATTTGTATAGTCATGACATTGTAGTTGTAAAATCGGAAATTTTCAAAATATGTTTTTTCTATCGAAAAATGTCAAATTTGATCATTTTTGGCTTATTTATACTTAGTCCAGTCATAAAGGACCTCTATGTATACATTTTGACTTACTTGGATCAAAATTTCAATGATTTGTACAGTCATGACATTCTAGTAGTAAAATCGGGAAATTTTCAAAAAATGTTTTTTCTATCGAAAAATGTCAAATTTGATCAATTTTGGCTTATTTATACTTAGTCCAGTCATAAAGGACCTCTATGTATATACATTTTGACTTACTTGGATCAAAATTTCAATGATTTGTATAGTCATGAGTCTCATGTTGAAAAATCGAAAATTTTCAAAAAATGTTTTATCTATCGAAAAATGTCAAATTTGATCATTTTTGGCTTATTTATACTTATTCCAGTCATAAACGACCTCTATGTATACATTTAGACTTACTTGGATCAAAATTTCAATGATTTGTATAGTCATGAGTCTCATGTTGAAAAATCGAAAATTTTCAAAAAATGTTTTATCTATCGAAAAATGTCAAATTTGATCATTTTTGGCTTATTTATACTGAGTCCAGTCATAAAGGACCTCTATGTATACATTTTGACTTACTTGGATCAAAATTTCAATTATTTGTATAGTCATGACTCTCATGTTGTAAAATCGAAAATTTTCAAAAAATGTTTTTTCTATCGAAATATGTCAAATTTGATCATTTTTGGCTTATTTATACTTAGTCCAGTCATTAAGGACCTCTATGTATACATTTTGACTTACTTGGATCAAAATTCCAATGATTTGTATAGTCATGACATTCTGGTTGTAAAATCGGAAATTTTGAAAAATGTTTTTTCTATCAAAAATGTCAAATTTGATCATTTTTGGCTTATTTATACTTAGTCCAGTCATAAACGACTTCTATGTATACATTTAGACTTACTTGGATCAAAATTTCAATGATTTGTATAGTCATGACTCTCATGTTGTAAAATCGAAAATTTTCAAAAAATGTTTTTTCTATCGAAAAATGTCAAATTTGATCATTTTTGGCTTATTTATACTTAGTCCAGTCATAAACGACCTCTATGTATACATTTAGACTTACTTGGATCAAAATTTCAATGATTTGTATAGTCATGACATTCTAGTTGTAAAATCGGAAATTTTCAAAAAATGTTTTTTTCTATCGAAAAATGTCAAATTTGATCATTTTTGGCTTATTTATACTTAGTTCAGTCATAAAGGACCTCTATGTATACATTTTGACTTACTTGGATCAAAATTTCAATGATTTGTACAGTCATGCCATTCTAGTTGTAAAATCGGAAATTTTCAAAAAATGTTTTTTCTATCGAAAAATGTCAAATTTGATCATTTTTGGCTTATTTATACTTAGTCCAGTCATAAAGGACCTCTATGTATACATTTTGACTTACTTGGATCAAAATTTCAATGATTTGTATAGTCATGACATTCTAGTTGTAAAATCGAAAATTTTCAAAAAATGTTTTTTCTATCGAAAAATGTCAAATTTGATCATTTTTTGCTTATTTATACTTAGTCCAGTCATAAACGACCTCTATGTATACATTTTGACTTACTTGGATCAAAATTTCAATGATTTGTATAGTCATGACATTCTAGTTGTAAAATCGGAAATTTTCAAAAAATGTTTTTTCTATGGAAAAATGTCAAATTTGATCATTTTTGGCTTATTTATACTTAGTCCAGTCATAAAGGACCTCTACGTATACATTTTGACTTACTTGGATCAAAATTTCAATGATTTGTATAGCCATGACTCTCATGTGGAAAAATCGAAAATTTTCAAAAAATGTTTTTTCTATCGAAAATTGTCAAATTTGATCATTTTTGGCTTATTTATACTTAGTCCAGTCATAAAGGACCTCTATGTATACATTTTGACTTACTTGGATCAAAATTTCAATGATTTGTATAGTCATGACATTCTAGTTGTAAAATCGGAAATTTTCAAAAAATGTTTTTTTCTATCGAAAAATGTCAAATTTGATCATTTTTGGCTTATTTATACTTAGTTCAGTCATAAAGGACCTCTATGTATACATTTTGACTTACTTGGATCAAAATTTCAATGATTTGTACAGTCATGCCATTCTAGTTGTAAAATCGGAAATTTTCAAAAAATGTTTTTTCTATCGAAAAATGTCAAATTTGATCATTTTTGGCTTATTTATACTTAGTCCAGTCATAAAGGACCTCTATGTATACATTTTGACTTACTTGGATCAAAATTTCAATGATTTGTATAGTCATGACATTCTAGTTGTAAAATCGAAAATTTTCAAAAAATGTTTTTTCTATCGAAAAATGTCAAATTTGATCATTTTTTGCTTATTTATACTTAGTCCAGTCATAAAGGACCTCTATGTATACATTTTGACTTACTTGGATCAAAATTTCAATGATTTGTACAGTCATGACATTCTAGTTGTAAAATCGGGAAATTTTCAAAAAATGTTTTTTCTATCGAAAAATGTCAAATTTGATCAATTTTGGCTTATTTATACTTAGTCCAGTCATAAAGGACCTCTATGTATATACATTTTGACTTACTTGGATCAAAATTTCAATGATTTGTATAGTCATGAGTCTCATGTTGAAAAATCGAAAATTTTGAAAAAATGTTTTATCTATCGAAAAATGTCAAATTTGATCATTTTTGGCTTATTTATACTTATTCCAGTCATAAACGACCTCTATGTATACATTTAGACTTACTTGGATCAAAATTTCAATGATTTGTATAGTCATGAGTCTCATGTTGAAAAATCGAAAATTTTCAAAAAATGTTTTATCTATCGAAAAATGTCAAATTTGATCATTTTTGGCTTATTTATACTGAGTCCAGTCATAAAGGACCTCTATGTATACATTTTGACTTACTTGGATCAAAATTTCAATAAATTGTATAGTCATGACTCTCATGTTGTAAAATCGAAAATTTTCAAAAAATGTTTTTTCTATCGAAATATGTCAAATTTGATCATTTTTGGCTTATTTATACTTAGTCCAGTCATTAAGGACCTCTATGTATACATTTTGACTTACTTGGATCAAAATTCCAATGATTTGTATAGTCATGACATTCTGGTTGTAAAATCGGAAATTTTGAAAAATGTTTTTTCTATCAAAAATGTCAAATTTGATCATTTTTGGCTTATTTATACTTAGTCCAGTCATAAACGACTTCTATGTATACATTTAGACTTACTTGGATCAAAATTTCAATGATTTGTATAGTCATGACTCTCATGTTGTAAAATCGAAAATTTTCAAAAAATGTTATTTCTATCGAAAAATGTCAAATTTGATCATTTTTGGCTTATTTATACTTAGTCCAGTCATAAACGACCTCTATGTATACATTTTGACTTACTTGGATCAAAATTTCAATGATTTGTATAGTCATGACTCTCATGTGGAAAAATCGAAAATTTTCAAAAAATGTTTTTTCTATCGAAAAATGTCAAATTTGATCATTTTTGGCTTATTTATACTTAGCCCAGTCATAAAGGACCTCTATGTATACATTTTGACTTACTTGGATCAAAATTTCAATGATTTGTATAGACATGACTCTCATGTGGAAAAATCGAAAATTTTCAAAAAATGTTTTTTCTATCGAAAAATGTCAAATTTGATAATTTTTGGCTTATTTATACTTAGTCCAGTCATAAACGACCTCTATGTATACATTTTGACTTACTTGGATCAAAATTTCAATGATTTGTATAGACATGACTCTCATGTGGAAAAATCGAAAATTTTCAAAAAATGTTTTTTCTATCGAAAAATGTCAAATTTGATCATTTTTGGCTTATTTATACTTAGTTCAGTCATAAAGGACCTCTATGTATACATTTTGACTTACTTGGATCAAAATTTCAATGATTTGTATAGTCATGACTCTCATGTTGTAAAATCGAAAATTTTCAAAAAATGTTTTTTCTATCGAAAAATGTCAAATTTGATCATTTTTGGCTTATTTATACTTAGTCCAGTCATAAAGGACCTCTATGTATATACATTTTGACTTACTTGGATCAAAATTTCAATGATTTGTATAGTCATGACATTCTAGTTGTAAAATCGGAAATTTTCAAAAAATGTTTTTTCTATGGAAAAATGTCAAATTTGATCATTTTTGGCTTATTTATACTTAGTCCAGTCATAAAGGACCTCTACGTATACATTTTGACTTACTTGGATCAAAATTTCAATGATTTGTACAGTCATGACATTCTAGTTGTAAAATCGGAAATTTTCAAAAAATGTTTTTTTCTATCGAAAAATGTAAAATTTGATCATTTTTGGCTTATTTATACTTAGTCCAGTCATAAAGGACCTCTATGTATACATTTTGACTTACTTGGATCAAAATTTCAATGATTTGTATAGTCATGAGTCTCATGTTGAAAAATCGAAAATTTTCAAAAAATGTTTTATCTATCGAAAAATGTCAAATTTGATCATTTTTGGCTTATTTATACTTATTCCAGTCATAAACGACCTCTATGTATACATTTAGACTTACTTGGATCAAAATTTCAATGATTTGTATAGTCATGAGTCTCATGTTGAAAAATCGAAAATTTTCAAAAAATGTTTTTTCTATCGAAAAATGTCAAATTTGATCATTTTTGGCTTATTTATACTGAGTCCAGTCATAAAGGACCTCTATGTATACATTTTGACTTACTTGGATCAAAATTTCAATTATTTGTATAGTCATGACTCTCATGGGGAAAAATCGAAAATTTTCAAAAAATGTTTTTTCTATCGAAAAATGTCAAATTTGATCATTTTTGGCTTATTTATACTTAGCCCAGTCATAAAGGACCTCTATGTATACATTTTGACTTACTTGGATCAAAATTTCAATGATTTGTATAGACATGACTCTCATGTGGAAAAATCGAAAATTTTCAAAAAATGTTTTTTCTATCGAAAAATGTCAAATTTGATCATTTTTGGCTTATTTATACTTAGTCCAGTCATAAAGGACCTCTATGTATACATTTTGACTTACTTGGATAAAAATTTCAATGATTTGTATAGTCATGACTCTCATGTGGAAAAATCGAAAATTTTCAAAATATGTTTTTTCTATCGAAAAATGTCAAATTTGATCATTTTTGGCTTATTTATACTTAGTCCAGTCATAATCGACCTCTATGTATACATTTTGACTTACTTGGATCAAAATTTCAATGATTTGTATAGTCATGACATTGTAGTTGTAAAATCGGAAATTTTCAAAATATGTTTTTTCTATCGAAAAATGTCAAATTTGATCATTTTTGGCTTATTTATACTTAGTCCAGTCATAAAGGACCTCTATGTATACATTTTGACTTACTTGGATCAAAATTTCAATGATTTGTACAGTCATGACATTCTAGTTGTAAAATCGGGAAATTTTCAAAAAATGTTTTTTCTATCGAAAAATGTCAAATTTGATCAATTTTGGCTTATTTATACTTAGTCCAGTCATAAAGGACCTCTATGTATATACATTTTGACTTACTTGGATCAAAATTTCAATGATTTGTATAGTCATGAGTCTCATGTTGAAAAATCGAAAATTTTCAAAAAATGTTTTATCTATCGAAAAATGTCAAATTTGATCATTTTTGGCTTATTTATACTTATTCCAGTCATAAACGACCTCTATGTATACATTTAGAC
Organism: Chrysoperla carnea; assembly: GCF_905475395.1. Classification (NCBI taxonomy): domain Eukaryota; kingdom Metazoa; phylum Arthropoda; class Insecta; order Neuroptera; family Chrysopidae; genus Chrysoperla; species Chrysoperla carnea. The sequence continues at coordinate 78,931 of NW_025408279.1, forward strand.
TTACTTGGATCAAAATTTCAATGATTTGTATAGTCATGAGTCTCATGTTGAAAAATCGAAAATTTTCAAAAAATGTTTTATCTATCGAAAAATGTCAAATTTGATCATTTTTGGCTTATTTATACTGAGTCCAGTCATAAAGGACCTCTATGTATACATTTTGACTTACTTGGATCAAAATTTCAATTATTTGTATAGTCATGACTCTCATGTTGTAAAATAGAAAATTTTCAAAAAATGTTTTTTCTATCGAAATATGTCAAATTTGATCATTTTTGGCTTATTTATACTTAGTCCAGTCATTAAGGACCTCTATGTATACATTTTGACTTACTTGGATCAAAATTCCAATGATTTGTATAGTCATGACATTCTGGTTGTAAAATCGGAAATTTTGAAAAATGTTTTTTTCTATCAAAAATGTCAAATTTGATCATTTTTGGCTTATTTATACTTAGTCCAGTCATAAACGACTTCTATGTATACATTTAGACTTACTTGGATCAAAATTTCAATGATTTGTATAGTCATGACTCTCATGTTGTAAAATCGAAAATTTTCAAAAAATGTTTTTTCTATCGAAAAATGTCAAATTTGATCATTTTTGGCTTATTTATACTTAGTCCAGTCATAAACGACCTCTATGTATACATTTAGACTTACTTGGATCAAAATTTCAATGATTTGTATAGTCATGACATTCTAGTTGTAAAATCGGAAATTTTCAAAAAATGTTTTTTTCTATCGAAAAATGTCAAATTTGATCATTTTTGGCTTATTTATACTTAGTTCAGTCATAAAGGACCTCTATGTATACATTTTGACTTACTTGGATCAAAATTTCAATGATTTGTACAGTCATGCCATTCTAGTTGTAAAATCGGAAATTTTCAAAAAATGTTTTTTCTATCGAAAAATGTCAAATTTGATCATTTTTGGCTTATTTATACTTAGTCCAGTCATAAAGGACCTCTATGTATACATTTTGACTTACTTGGATCAAAATTTCAATGATTTGTATAGTCATGACAATCTAGTTGTAAAATCGAAAATTTTCAAAAAATGTTTTTTTCTATCGAAAAATGTCAAATTTGATCATTTTTTGCTTATTTATACTTAGTCCAGTCATAAACGACCTCTATGTATACATTTTGACTTACTTGGATCAAAATTTCAATGATTTGTATAGTCATGACATTCTAGTTGTAAAATCGGAAATTTTCAAAAAATGTTTTTTCTATGGAAAAATGTCAAATTTGATCATTTTTGGCTTATTTATACTTAGTCCAGTCATAAAGGACCTCTACGTATACATTTTGACTTACTTGGATCAAAATTTCAATGATTTGTATAGTCATGACTCTCATGTGGAAAAATCGAAAATTTTCAAAAAATGTTTTTTCTATCGAAAATTGTCAAATTTGATCATTTTTGGCTTATTTATACTTAGTCCAGTCATAAAGGACCTCTATGTATACATTTTGACTTACTTGGATCAAAATTTCAATGATTTGTATAGTCATGACATTCTAGTTGTAAAATCGGAAATTTTCAAAAAATGTTTTTTTTCTATCGAAAAATGTCAAATTTGATCATTTTTGGCTTATTTATACTTAGTTCAGTCATAAAGGACCTCTATGTATACATTTTGACTTACTTGGATCAAAATTTCAATGATTTGTACAGTCATGCCATTCTAGTTGTAAAATCGGAAATTTTCAAAAAATGTTTTTTCTATCGAAAAATGTCAAATTTGATCATTTTTGGCTTATTTATACTTAGTCCAGTCATAAAGGACCTCTATGTATACATTTTGACTTACTTGGATCAAAATTTCAATGATTTGTATAGTCATGACATTCTAGTTGTAAAATCGAAAATTTTCAAAAAATGTTTTTTCTATCGAAAAATGTCAAATTTGATCATTTTTGGCGTATTTATACTTAGTCCAGTCATAAAGGACCTCTATGTATACATTTTGACTTACTTGGAACAAAATTTCAATGATTTGTATAGACATGACTCTCATGTGGAAAAATCGAAAATTTTCAAAAAATGTTTTTTCAATCGAAAAATGTCAAATTTGATCATTTTTGGCTTATTTATACTAAGTCCAGTCATAAAGGACCTCTATGTATACATTTTGACTTTCTTGGATCAGAATTTCAATGATTTGTATAGACATGACTCTCATGTGGAAAAATCGAAAATTTTCAAAAAATGTTTTTTCTATCGAAAAATGTCAAATTTGATCATTTTTGGCTTATTTATACTTAGTCCAGTCATAAAGGACCTCTATGTATACATTTTGACTTACTTGGATCAAAATTTCAATGATTTGTATAGTCATGACTTTCATGTTGTAAAATCGGAAATTTTCAAAAAATGTTTTTTCTATCGAAAAATGTCAAATTTGATCATTTTTGGCTTATTTATACTTAGTGCAGTCATCAAGGACCTCTATGTATAAATTTTGACTTACTTCGATCAAAATTTCAATGATTTGTATAGTCATGACTCTCATGTTGAAAAATCGGAAATTTTCAAAATATGTTTTTTCTATCGAAAAATGTCAAATTTGATCATTTTTGGCATATTTATACTTAGTCCAGTCATAAACGACCTCTATGTATTCATTTTGACTTACTTGGATCAAAATTTCAATGATTTGTATAGTCATGACATTCTAGTTGTAAAATCGGAAATTTTCAAAAAATGTTTTTTCTATCGAAAAATGTCAAATTTGATCATTTTTGGCTTATTTATACTTAGTCCAGTCATAAAGGACCTCTACGTATACATTTTGACTTACTTGGATCAAAATTTCAATGATTTGTATAGTCATGACATTCTAGTTGTAAAATCGGAAATTTTCAAAAAATGTTTTTTCTATCGAAAAATGTCAAATTTGATCATTTTTGGCTTATTTATACTTAGTCCAGTCATAATCGACCTCTATGTATACATTTTGACTTACTTGGATCAAAATTTCAATGATTTGTATAGACATGACTCTCATGTGGAAAAATCGAAAATTTTCAAAAAATGTTTTTTCTATCGAAAAATGTCAAATTTGATCATTTTTGGCTTATTTATACTTAGTCCAGTCATAAACGACCTCTATGTATACATTTTGACTTACTTGGATCAAAATTTCAATGATTTGTATAGACATGACTCTCATGTGGAAAAATCGAAAATTTTCAAAAAATGTTTTTTCTATCGAAAAATGTCAAATTTGATCATTTTTGGCTCATTTATATTTAGTCCAGTCATAAAGGACCTCTGTGTATACATTTTGACTTTCTTGGATCAAAATTTCAATGATTTGTATGGACATGAGTCTCATATTGAAAAATCGAAAATTTTCAAAAGATGTTTTTTCTATCGACAAATGTCAAATTTGATCATTTTTGGCTTATTTATACTTAGTCCAGTCATTAAGGACCTCTTTGTATACATTTTGACTTACTTGGATCAGAATTTCAATGATTTGTATAGACATGACTCTCATGTGGAAAAATCAAAAATTTTCAAAAAATGTTTTTTCTATCGAAAAATGTCAAATTTGATCATTTTTGGCTTATTTATACTTAGTCCAGTCATAAAGGACCTCTATGTATACATTTTGACTTACTTGGATCAAAATTTCAATGATTTGTATAGTCATGACTCTCATGTTGTAATATCGGAAATTTTCAAAAAATGTTTTTTCTATCGAAAAATGTCAAATTTGATCATTTTTGGCTTATTTATACTTAGTCCAGTCATAAAGGACCTCTATGTATACATTTTGACTTACTTGGATCAAAATTTCAATGATTTGTATAGTCATGACATTCTAGTTGTAAAATCGAAAATTTTCAAAAAATGTTTTTTCTATCGAAAAATGTCAAATTTGATCATTTTTGGCTTATTTATACTTAGTCCAGTAATAAGCGACCTCTACGTATACATTTTGACTTACTTGGATCAAAATTTCAATGATTTGTGCAGTCATGACTCTCATGTTGAAAAATCGAAAATTTTCAAAAAATGTTTTTTTTATCGAAAAAATGTCAAATTTGATCATTTTTGGCTTATTTATACTTAGTCCAGTCATAAACGACCTCTTTGTATACATTTTGACTTACTTGGATCAAAATTTCAATGATTTGTATAGACATGACTCTCATGTGAAAAAATCGAAAATTTTCAAAAAATGTTTTTTCTATCGAAAAATGTCAAATTTGATCATTTTTTGCTTATTTATATTTAGTCCAGTCATAAAGGACCTCTATGTATACATTCTGACTTACTTGGATCAAAATTTCAATGATTTGTATAGACATGAGTCTCATGTTGAAAAATCGAAAATTTTCAAAAAATGTTATTTCTATCGAAAAATGTCAAATTTGCTCATTTTTGGCTTATTTATACTTAGTCCAGTCATAAACGACCTCTATGTATACATTTTGACTTACTTGGATCAGAATTTCAATGATTTGTATAGACATGACTCTCATTTGGAAAAATCGAAAATTTTCAAATAATTTTTTTTCTATCGAAAAATGTCAAATTTGATCATTTTTGGCTTATTTATACTTAGTCCAGTCATAAATGACCTCTATGTATATACATTTTGACTTACTTGGATCAAAATTTCAATGATTTGTATAGGCATGACATTCTAGTTGTGAAATCGAAAATTTTCAAAAAATGTTTTTTCTATCGAAAAATGTCAAATTTGATCATTTTTGGCTTATTTATGCTTATTCCAGTCATAGAGAACCTCTATGTATACATTTTGACTTACTTGGATCAAAATTTCAATGATTTGTATAGACATGACATTCTAGTTGCAAAATCGGAAATTTTCAAAAAATGTTTTTTCTATCGAAAAATGTCAAATTTGATCATTTTTGGCTTATTTATACTTAGTCCAGTCATAAAGGACCTCTATGTATACATTTTGACTTTCTTGGATCAAAATTTCAATGATTTGTATAGTCATGACATTCTAGTTGCAAAATCGGAAATTTTCAAAAAATGTTTTTTTTATCGAAAAATGTCAAATTTGATCATTTTTGGCTTATTTATACTTAGTCCAGTCATAAAGGATCTCTATGTATACATTTTGACTTACTTGGATCAAAATTTCAATGATTTGTACAGTCATGACATTCTGGTTGTAAAATCGGAAATTTTCAAAAAATGTTTTTTCTATCGAAAATTGTCAAATTTGATCATTTTTGGCATATTTATACTTAGTCCAGTCATAAAGGACCTCTATGTATACATTTTGACTTACTTGGATCAAAATTTCAATGATTTGTATAGACATGACTCTCATGTGGAAAAATCGAAAATTTTCAAAAAATGTTTTTTTTTATCGAAAAATGTCAAATTTGATCATTTTTGGCTTATTTATACTTAGTCCAGTCATAAAGGACCTCTATGTATACATTTTGACTTACTTGGATCAAAATTTCAATGATTTGTATAGTCATGACATTCTAGTTGTAAAATCGAAAATTTTCAAAAAATGTTATTTCTATCGAAAAATGTCAAATTTGATCATTTTTGGCATATTTATACTTAGTCCAGTCATAGAAGACCTCTATGTATACATTTTGACTTACTTGGATCAAAATTTCAATGATTTGTGTAGTCATGACTCTCATGTGGAAAAATCGAAAATTTTCAAAAAATGTTTTTTCTATCGAAAAATGTCAAATTTGATCATTTTTGGCTTATTTATACTTAGTCCAGTCATAAAGGACCTCTATGAATACATTTTGACTTACTTGGATCAAAATTTCAATGATTTGTGTAGTCATGACTCTCATGTGGAAAAATCGAAAATTTTCAAAAAATGTTTTTTCTATCGAAAAATGTCAAATTTGATCATTTTTGGCTTATTTATACTTAGTCCAGTCATAAAGGACCTCTATGTATACATTTTGATGACTTGGATCAAAATTTCAATGATTTGTATAGTCATGACATTCTAGTTGTAAAATCGAAAATTTTCAAAAAATGTTATTTCTATCGAAAAATGTCAAATTTGATCATTTTTGGCATATTTATACTTAGTCCAGTCATAGAGGACCTCTATGTATACATTTTGACTTACTTGGATCAAAATTTCAATGATTTGTGTAGTCATGACTCTCATGTGGAAAAAATCGAAAATTTTCAAAAAATGTTTTTTCTATCGAAAAATGTCAAATTTGATCATTTTTGGCTTATTTATACTTAGTCCAGTCATAAAGGACCTCTATGTATACATTTTGACTTACTTGGATCAAAATTTCAATGATTTGTATAGTCATGACATTCTAGTTGTAAAATCGGAAATTTTCAAAAAATGTTTTTTTCTATCGAAAAATGTCACATTTGATCATTTTTGGCTTATTTATACTTAGTCCAGTCATTAAGGACCTCTATGTATACATTTTGACTTACTTGGATCAAAATTTCAATGATTTGTACAGTCATGACATTCTAGTTGTAAAATCGGAAATTTTCAAAAAATGTTTTTTCTATCGAAAAATGTCAAATTTGATCATTTTTGGCTTATTTATACTTAGTCCAGTCATAAAGGACCTCTATGTATACATTTTGACTTACTTGGATCAAAATTTCAATGATTTGTATAGTCATGACATTCTAGTTGTAAAATCGAAAATTTTCAAAAAATGTTATTTCTATCGAAAAATGTCAAATTTGATCATTTTTGGCATATTTATACTTAGTCCAGTCATAGAGGACCTCTATGTATACATTTTGACTTACTTGGATCAAAATTTCAATGATTTGTGTAGTCATGACTCTCATGTGGAAAAATCGAAAATTTTCAAAAATGTTTTTTCTATCGAAAAATGTCAAATTTGATCATTTTTGGCTTATTTATACTTAGTCCAGTCATAAAGGACCTCTATGTATACATTTTGACTTACTTGGATCAAAAATGATTTGTATAGTCATGACATTCTAGTTGTAAAATCGGAAATTTTCAAAAAATGTTTTTTCTATCGAAAAATGTCACATTTGATCATTTTTTGGCTTATTTATACTTAGTCCAGTCATTAAGGACCTCTATGTATACATTTTGACTTACTTGGATCAAAATTTCAATGATTTGTACAGTCATGACATTCTAGTTGTAAAATCGGAAATTTTCAAAAAATGTTTTTTTCTATCGAAAAATGTCAAATTTGATCATTTTTGGCTTATTTATACTTAGTCCAGTCATAAAGGACCTCTATGTATACATTTTGACTTACTTGGATCAAAATTTCAATGATTTGTATAGTCATGACATTCTAGTTGTAAAATCGAAAATTTTCAAAAAAATGTTATTTCTATCGAAAAATGTCAAATTTGATCATTTTTGGCATATTTATACTTAGTCCAGTCATAGAGGACCTCTATGTATACATTTTGACTTACTTGGATCAAAATTTCAATGATTTGTTTAGACATGACTCTCATGTGGAAAAATCGAAAATTTTCAAAAAATGTTTTTTCTATCGAAAAATGTCAAATTTGATCATTTTTGGCTTATTTATATTTAGTCCAGTCATAAAGGACCTCTGTGTATACATTTTGACTTACTTGGATCAAAATTTCAATGATTTGTATGGACATGAGTCTCATATTGAAAAATCGAAAATTTTCAAAAAATGTTTTTTCTATCGACAAATGTCAAATTTGACCATTTTTGGCTTATTTATACTTAGTCCAGTCATAAAGGACCTCTTTGTATACATTTTGACTTACTTGGATCAGAATTTCAATGATTTGTATAGACATGACTCTCATGTGGAAAAATCAAAAATTTTCAAAAAATGTTTTTTTCTATCGAAAAATGTCAAATTTGATCATTTTTGGCTTATTTATACTTAGTCCAGTCATAAAGGACCTCTATGTATACATTTTGACTTACTTGGATCAAAATTTCAATGATTTGTATAGTCATGACTCTCATGTTGTAATATCGGAAATTTTCAAAAAATGTTTTTTCTATCGAAAAATGTCAAATTTGATCATTTTTGGCTTATTTATACTTAGTCCAGTCATAAAGGACCTCTATGTATACATTTTGACTTACTTGGATCAAAATTTCAATGATTTGTATAGTCATGACATTCTAGTTGTAAAATCGAAAATTTTCAAAAAATGTTTTTTCTATCGAAAAATGTCAAATTTGATCATTTTTGGCTTATTTATACTTAGTCCAGTAATAAGCGACCTCTATGTATACATTTTGACTTACTTGGATCAAAATTTCAATGATTTGTGCAGTCATAACTCTCATGTTGAAAAATCGAAAATTTTCAAAAAATGTTTTTTTTATCGAAAAATGTCAAATTTGATCATTTTTGGCTTATTTATACTTAGTCCAGTCATAAACGACCTCTTTGTATACATTTTGACTTACTTGGATCAAAATTTCAATGATTTGTATAGACATGACTCTCATGTGAAAAAATCGAAAATTTTCAAAAAATGTTTTTTCTATCGAAAAATGTCAAATTTGATCATTTTTTGCTTATTTATATTTAGTCCAGTCATAAAGGACCTCTATGTATACATTCTGACTTACTTGGATCAAAATTTCAATGATTTGTATAGACATGAGTCTCATGTTGAAAAATCGAAAATTTTCAAAAAATGTTATTTCTATCGAAAAATGTCAAATTTGCTCATTTTTGGCTTATTTATACTTAGTCCAGTCATAAACGACCTCTATGTATACATTTTGACTTACTTGGATCAGAATTTCAATGATTTGTATAGACATGACTCTCATTTGGTAAAATCGAAAATTTTCAAAAAATTTTTTTTCTATCGAAAAATGTCAAATTTGATCATTTTTGGCTTATTTATACTTAGTCCAGTCATAAATGACCTCTATGTATATACATTTTGACTTACTTGGATCAAAATTTCAATGATTTGTATAGGCATGACTCTCATGTGGAAAAATCGAAAATTTTCAAAAAATGTTTTTTTTATCGAAAAATGTCAAATTTGATCATTTTTGGCTTATTTATACTTAGTCCAGTCATAAAGGACCTCTATGTATACATTTTGACTTTCTTGGATCAAAATTTCAATGATTTGTATAGACATGACATTCTAGTTGCAAAATCGGAAATTTTCAAAAAATGTTTTTTCTATCGAAAAATGTCAAATTTGATCATTTTTGGCTTATTTATGCTTATTCCAGTCATAGAGAACCTCTATGTATACATTTTGACTTACTTGGATCAAAATTTCAATGATTTGTATAGACATGACATTCTAGTTGCAAAATCGGAAATTTTCAAAAAATGTTTTTTCTATCGAAAAATGTCAAATTTGATCATTTTTGGCTTATTTATACTTAGTCCAGTCATAAAGGACCTCTATGTATACATTTTGACTTTCTTGGATCAAAATTTCAATGATTTGTATAGTCATGACATTCTAGTTGCAAAATCGGAAATTTTCAAAAAATGTTTTTTTTTTATCGAAAAAATGTCAAATTTGATCATTTTTGGCTTATTTATACTTAGTCCAGTCATAAAGGATCTCTATGTATACATTTTGACTTACTTGGATCAAAATTTCAATGATTTGTACAGTCATGACATTCTGGTTGTAAAATCGGAAATTTTCAAAAAATGTTTTTTCTATCGAAAATTGTCAAATTTGATCATTTTTGGCATATTTATACTTAGTCCAGTCATAAAGGACCTCTATGTATACATTTTGACTTACTTGGATCAAAATTTCAATGATTTGTATAGACATGACTCTCATGTGGAAAAATCGAAAATTTTCAAAAAATGTTTTTTTTATCGAAAAATGTCAAATTTGATCATTTTTGGCTTATTTATACTTAGTCCAGTCATAAAGGACCTCTATGTATACATTTTGACTTTCTTGGATCAAAATTTCAATGATTTGTATAGTCATGACATTCTAGTTGCAAAATCGGAAATTTTCAAAAAATGTTTTTTTTATCGAAAAATGTCAAATTTGATCATTTTTGGCTTATTTATACTTAGTCCAGTCATAAAGGACCTCTATGTATACATTTTGACTTACTTGGATCAAAATTTCAATGATTTGTATAGACATGACTCTCATGTGGAAAAATCGAAAATTTTCAAAAAATGTTTTTTTTATCGAAAAATGTCAAATTTGATCATTTTTGGCTTATTTATACTTAGTCCAGTCATATAGGACCTCTATGTATACATTTTGACTTACTTGGATCAAAATTTCAATGATTTGTATAGTCATGACATTCTAGTTGTAAAATCGAAAATTTTCAAAAAATGTTTTTTCTATCGAAAAATGTCAAATTTGATCATTTTTGGCTTATTTATACTTAGTCCAGTCATAAACGACCTCTATGTATACATTTTGACTTACTTGGATCAAAATTTCAATGATTTGTATAGACATGAGTCTCATGTTGAAAAATCGGAAATTTTCAAAAAATGTTATTTCTATCGAAAAATGTCAAATTTGATCATTTTTGGCTTATTTATACTTAGTCCAGTCATAAAGGACCTCTATGTATACATTTTGACTTACTTGGATCAAAATTTCAATGATTTGTATAGACATAACTCTCATGTGGAAAAATCGAAAATTTTCAAAAAATGTTTTTTTATCGAAAAATGTCAAATTTGATCATTTTTGGCTTATTTATACTTAGTCCAGTCATAAACGACCTCTATGTATACATTTTGACTTACTTGGATCAAAATTTCAATGATTTGTATAGTCATGACTCTCATGTGGAAAAATCGAAAATTTTCAAAAAATGTTTTTTCTATCGAAAAATGTCAAATTTGATCATTTTTGGCTTATTTATATTTAGTCCAGTCATAAACGACCTCTATGTATACATTTTGACTTACTTGGATCAAAATTTCAATGATTTGTATAGACATGAGTCTCATGTTGAAAAAAAGAAAATTTTCAAAAAATTTTATTTCTATCGAAAAATGTCAAATTTGATCATTTTTTGCTTATTTATACTTAGTCCAGTCATAAACGACCTCTATGTATACATTTTGACTTAATTGGATCAAAATTTCAATGATTTGCATAGTCATGACTCTCATGTGGAAAAATCGAAAATTTTCAAAAAATGTTTTTTCTATCGAAAAATGTCAAATTTGATCATTTTTGGCTTATTTATACTTAGTCCAGTCATAAACGACCTCTATGTATACATTTTGACTTACTTGGATCAAAATTTCAATGATTTGTATAGTCATGACTCTCATGTGGAAAAATCGAAAATTTTCAAAAAATGTTTTTTCTATCGAAAAATGTCAAATTTGATCATTTTTGGCTTATTTATACTTAGTCCAGTCATAAAGGACCTCTATGTATACATTTTGACTTACTTGGATCAAAATTGCAATTATTTGTACAGTCATGACTCTCATGTTGTAAAATCGGAAATTTTCAAAAAATGTTTTTTCTATCGAAAAATGTCAAATTTGATCATTTTTGGCTTATTTATACTTAGTCCAGTCATAAAGGACCTCTATGTATACATTTTGACTTACTTGGATCAAAATTTCAATGATTTGTATAGTCATGACATTCTAGTTGTAAAATCGAAAATTCTCAAAAAATGTTTTTTCTATCGAAAAATGTCAAATTTGATCATTTTTGGCTTATTTATACTTAGTCCAGTCATAAACGACCTCTATGTATTCATTTTGACTTACTTGGATCAAAATTTCAATGATTTGTATAGTCATGACTCTCATGTGGAAAAATCGAAAATTTTCAAAAAATGTTTTTTTCTATCGAAAAATGTCAAATTTGATCATTTTTGGCTTATTTATGCTTATTCCAGTCATAAAGGACCTCTATGTATACATTTTGACTTACTTGGATCAAAATTTCAATGATTTGTATAGTCATCACATTCTAGTTGCAAAATCGGAAATTTTCAAAAAATGTTTTTTCTATCGAAAAATGTCAAATTTGATCATTTTTGGCTTATTTATACTTAGTCCAGTCATAAAGGACCTCTATGTATACATTTTGACTTACTTGGATCAAAATTTCAATGTATTGTACAGTCATGACATTCTGGTTGTAAAATCGGAAATTTTCAAAAAATGTTTTTTCTATCGAAAAATGTCAAATTTGATCATTTTTGGCTTATTTATACTTAGTCCAGTCATAAAGGACCACTATGTATACATTTTGACTTACTTGGATTAAAATTTCAATGATTTGTATAGTCATGACATTCTAGTTGTAAAAACGAAAATTTTCAAAAAATGTTTTTTTTTATCGAAAAATGTCAAATTTGATCATTTTTGGCATATTTATACTTAGTCCAGTCATAAAGGACCTCTATGTATACATTTTGACTTACTTGGATCAAAATTGCAATTATTTGTACAGTCATGACTCTCATGTTGTAAAATCGGAAATTTTCAAAAAATGTTTTTTCTATCGAAAAATGTCAAATTTGATCATTTTTGGCTTATTTATACTTAGTCCAGTCATAAAGGACCTCTATGTATACGTTTTGACTTACTTGGATCAAAATTTCAATGATTTGTATAGTCATGACATTCTAGTTGTAAAATCGAAAATTTTCAAAAAATGTTTTTTTCTATCGAAAAATGTCAAATTTGATCATTTTTGGCTTATTTATACTTAGTCCAGTAATAAGCGACCTCTATGTATACATTTTGACTTACTTGGATCAAAATTTCAATGATTTGTGCAGTCATGACTCTCATGTTGAAAAATCGAAAATTTTCAAAAAATGTTTTTTTTATCGAAAAATGTCAAATTTGATCATTTTTGGCTTATTTATACTTAGTCCAGTCATAAACGACCTCTTTGTATACATTTTGACTTACTTGGATCAAAATTTCAATGATTTGTATAGACATGAGTCTCATGTTGAAAAATCGAAAATTTTCAAAAAATGTTATTTCTATCGAAAAATGTCAAATTTGCTCAATTTTGGCTTATTTATACTTAGTCCAGTCATAAACGACCTCTATGTTTACATTTTGACTTACTTGGATCAGAATTTCAATGATTTGTATAGACATGACTCTCATTTGGAAAAATCGAAAATTTTCAAAAAATTATTTTTCTATCGAAAAATGTCAAATTTGATCATTTTTGGCTTATTTATACTTAGTCCAGTCATAAAGGACCTCCATGTATACATTTTGACTTACTTGGATCAAAATTTCAATGATTTGTACAGTCATGACATTCTGGTTGTAAAATCGGAAATTTTCAAAAAATGTTTTTTCTATCGAAAAATGTCAAATTTGATCATTTTTGGCTTATTTATACTTAGTCCAGTCATAAAGGACCTCTATGTTTACATTTTGACTTACTTGGATAAAAATTTCAATGATTGGTATAGTCATGACATTCTAGTTGTAAAAACGAAAATTTTCAAAAATGTTTTTTTTTTCGAAAAATGTCAAATTTGATCATTTTTGGCATATTTATACTTAGTCCAGTCATAAAGGACCTCTATGTATACATTTTGACTTACTTGGATCAAAATTTCAATGATTTGTATAGACATGACTCTCATGTGGAAAAATCGAAAATTTTCAAAAAATGTTTTTTCTATCGAAAAATGTCAAATTTGATCATTTTTGGCTTATTTATACTTAGTCCTGTCATAAAGGACCTCTACGTATACATTTTGACTTACTTGGATCAAAATTTCAATGATTTGTATAGTCATGACTCTCATGTTGTAAAATCGAAAATTTTCAAAAAATGTTTTTTTCTATCGAAAAATGTCAAATTTGATCATTTTTGGCTTATTTATATTTAGTCCAGTCATAAAGGACCTCTACGTATACATTTTGACTTACTTGGATCAAAATTTCAATGATTTGTATAGTCATGACTCTCATGTTGTAAAATCGAAAATTTTCAAAAAATATTTTTTCTATCGAAAAATGTCAAATTTGATCATTTTTGGCTTATTTATACTTAGTCCAGTCATAAAGGACCTCTATGTATACATTTTGACTTACTTGGATTAAAATTTCAATGATTTGTATAGTCATGACATTCTAGTTGTAAAATCGAAAATTTTCAAAAAATGTTTTTTTTCTATCGAAAAATGTCAAATTTGATCATTTTTGGCTTATTTATACTTAGTCCAGTCATTAAGGACCTCTATGTATACATTTTGACTTACTTGGATCAAAATTTCAATGATTTGTATAGTCATGACATTCTAGTTGCAAAATCGGAAATTTTCAAAAAATGTTTTTTCTATCGAAAAATGTCAAATTTGATCATTTTTGGCTTATTTATACTTAGTCCAGTCATATAGGACCTCTATGTATACATTTTGACTTACTTGGATCAAAATTTCAATGATTTGTACAGTCATGACATTCTGGTTGTAAAATCGGAAATTTTCAAAAAATGTTTTTTTCTATCGAAAAATGTCAAATTTGATCATTTTTGGCTTATTTATACTTAGTCCAGTCATAAAGGACCCCTTTGTATACATTTTGAGTTACTTGGATTAAAATTTCAATGATTTGTATAGTCATGACATTCTAGTTGTAAAAAGGAAAATTTTCAAAAAATGTTTTTTTTATCGAAAATGTCAAATTTGATCATTTTTGGCATATTTATACTTAGTCCAGTCATAAAGGACCTCTATGTATACATTTTGACGTACTTCGATCAAAATTTCAATGATTTGTATAGTCATGACTCTCATGTTGAAAAATCGGAAATTTTCAAAATATGTTTTTTCTATCGAAAAATGTCAAATTTGATCATTTTTGGCTTATTTATACTTAGTCCAGCATAAAGGACCTCTACTTATACATTTTGACTTACTTGGATCAAAATTTCAATGATTTGTATAGTCATGACATTCTAGTTGTAAAATCGGAAATTTTCAAAAAATGTTTTTTCTATCGAAAAATGTCAAATTTGATCATTTTTGGCTTATTTATACTTAGTCCAGTCATAAACGACCTCTATGTATACATTTTGACTTACTTGGATCAAAATTTCAATGATTTGTATAGACATGACTCTCATGTGGAAAAATCGAAAATTTTCAAAAAATGTTATTTCTATCGAAAAATGTCAAATTTGATCATTTTTGGCTTATTTATACTTAGTCCAGTCATAAACGACCTCTATGTATACATTTTGACTTACTTGGATCAAAATTTCAATGATTTGTATAGTCATGACTCTCATGTGGAAAAATCGAAAATTTTCAAAAAATGTTTTTTCTATCGAAAAATGTCAAATTTGATCATTTTTGGCTTATTTATACTTAGCCCAGTCATAAAGGACCTCTATGTATACATTTTGACTTACTTGGATCAAAATTTCAATGATTTGTATAGACATGACTCTCATGTGGAAAAATCGAAAATTTTCAAAAAATGTTTTTTCTATCGAAAAATGTCAAATTTGATAATTTTTGGCTTATTTATACTTAGTCCAGTCATAAACGACCTCTATGTATACATTTTGACTTACTTGGATCAAAATTTCAATGATTTGTATAGACATGACTCTCATGTGGAAAAATCGAAAATTTTCCAAAAATGTTTTTTCTATCGAAAAATGTCAAATTTGATCATTTTTGGCTTATTTATACTTAGTTCAGTCATAAAGGACCTCTATGTATACATTTTGACTTACTTGGATCAAAATTTCAATGATTTGTATAGTCATGACTCTCATGTTGTAAAATCGAAAATTTTCAAAAAATGTTTTTTCTATCGAAAAATGTCAAATTTGATCATTTTTGGCTTATTTATACTTAGTCCAGTCATAAAGGACCTCTATGTATATACATTTTGACTTACTTGGATCAAAATTTCAATGATTTGTATAGTCATGACATTCTAGTTGTAAAATCGGAAATTTTCAAAAAATGTTTTTTTCTATAGAAAAATGTCAAATTTGATCATTTTTGGCTTATTTATACTTAGTCCAGTCATAAAGGACCTCTACGTATACATTTTGACTTACTTGGATCAAAATTTCAATGATTTGTATAGTCATGACATTCTAGTTGTAAAATCAGAAATTTTCAAAAAATGTTTTTTCTATCGAAAAATGTAAAATTTGATCATTTTTGGCTTATTTATACTTTGTCCAGTCATAAAGGACCTCTATGTATACATTTTGACTTACTTGGATCAAAATTTCAATGATTTGTATAGTCATGAGTCTCATGTTGAAAAATCGAAAATTTTCAAAAAATGTTTTATCTATCGAAAAATGTCAAATTTGATCATTTTTGGCTTATTTATACTTATTCCAGTCATAAACGACCTCTATGTATACATTTAGACTTACTTGGATCAAAATTTCAATGATTTGTATAGTCATGAGTCTCATGTTGAAAAATCGAAAATTTTCAAAAAATGTTTTTTCTATCGAAAAATGTCAAATTTGATCATTTTTGGCTTATTTATACTGAGTCCAGTCATAAAGGACCTCTATGTATACATTTTGACTTACTTGGATCAAAATTTCAATTATTTGTATAGTCATGACTCTCATGTGGAAAAATCGAAAATTTTCAAAAAATGTTTTTTCTATCGAAAAATGTCAAATTTGATCATTTTTGGCTTATTTATACTTAGCCCAGTCATAAAGGACCTCTATGTATACATTTTGACTTACTTGGATCAAAATTTCAATGATTTGTATAGACATGACTTTCATGTGGAAAAATCGAAAATTTTCAAAAAATGTTTTTTCTATCGAAAAATGTCAAATTTGATCATTTTTGGCTTATTTATACTTAGTCCAGTCATAAAGGACCTCTATGTATACATTTTGACTTACTTGGATAAAAATTTCAATGATTTGTATAGTCATGACTCTCATGTGGAAAAATCGAAAATTTTCAAAAAATGTTTTTTTCTATCGAAAAATGTCAAATTTGATCATTTTTGGCTTATTTATACTTAGTCCAGTCATAAAGGACCTCTATGTATACATTTTGACTTACTTGGATCAAAATTTCAATGATTTGTATAGTCATGACTCTCATGTTGAAAAATCGAAAATTTTCAAAATATGTTTTTTCTATCGAAAAATGTCAAATTTGATCATTTTTGGCTTATTTATACTTAGTCCAGTCATAATCGACCTCTATGTATACATTTTGACTTACTTGGATCAAAATTTCAATGATTTGTATAGTCATGACATTGTAGTTGTAAAATCGGAAATTTTCAAAATATGTTTTTTCTATCGAAAAATGTCAAATTTGATCATTTTTGGCTTATTTATACTTAGTCCAGTCATAAAGGACCTCTATGTATACATTTTGACTTACTTGGATCAAAATTTCAATGATTTGTACAGTCATGACATTCTAGTTGTAAAATCGGGAAATTTTCAAAAAATGTTTTTTCTATCGAAAAATGTCAAATTTGATCAATTTTGGCTTATTTATACTTAGTCCAGTCATAAAGGACCTCTATGTATATACATTTTGACTTACTTGGATCAAAATTTCAATGATTTGTATAGTCATGAGTCTCATGTTGAAAAATCGAAAATTTTCAAAAAATGTTTTATCTATCGAAAAATGTCAAATTTGATCATTTTTGGCTTATTTATACTTATTCCAGTCATAAACGACCTCTATGTATACATTTAGACTTACTTGGATCAAAATTTCAATGATTTGTATAGTCATGAGTCTCATGTTGAAAAATCGAAAATTTTCAAAAAATGTTTTATCTATCGAAAAATGTCAAATTTGATCATTTTTGGCTTATTTATACTGAGTCCAGTCATAAAGGACCTCTATGTATACATTTTGACTTATTTGGATCAAAATTTCAATTATTTGTATAGTCATGACTCTCATGTTGTAAAATCGAAAATTTTCAAAAAATGTTTTTTCTATCGAAATATGTCAAATTTGATCATTTTTGGCTTATTTATACTTAGTCCAGTCATTAAGGACCTCTATGTATACATTTTGACTTACTTGGATCAAAATTCCAATGATTTGTATAGTCATGACATTCTGGTTGTAAAATCGGAAATTTTGAAAAATGTGTTTTCTATCAAAAATGTCAAATTTGATCATTTTTGGCTTATTTATACTTAGTCCAGTCATAAACGACTTCTATGTATACATTTAGACTTACTTGGATCAAAATTTCAATGATTTGTATAGTCATGACTCTCATGTTGTAAAATCGAAAATTTTCAAAAAATGTTTTTTCTATCGAAAAATGTCAAATTTGATCATTTTTGGCTTATTTATACTTAGTCCAGTCATAAACGACCTCTATGTATACATTTAGACTTACTTGGATCAAAATTTCAATGATTTGTATAGTCATGACTCTCATGTTGAAAAATCGAAAATTTTCAAAAAATGTTTCTTCTATCGAAAAATGTCAAATATGATCATTTTTTGCTTATTTATACTTAGTCCAGTCATAAACGACCTCTATGTATACATTTTGACTTACTTGGATCAAAATTTCAATGATTTGTATAGTCATGACTTTCTAGTTGTAAAATCGGAAATTTTCAAAAAATGTTTTTTCTATGGAAAAATGTCAAATTTGATCATTTTTGGCTTATATATACTTAGTCCAGTCATAAAGGACCTCTACGTATACATTTTGACTTACTTGGATCAAAATTTCAATGATTTGTATAGTCATGACTCTCATGTGGAAAAATCGAAAATTTTCAAAAAATGTTTTTTCTATCGAAAATTGTCAAATTTGATCATTTTTGGCTTATTTATACTTAGTCCAGTCATAAAGGACCTCTATGTATACATTTTGACTTACTTGGATCAAAATTTCAATGATTTGTATAGTCATGACATTCTAGTTGTAAAATCGGAAATTTTCAAAAAATGTTTTTTTCTATCGAAAAATGTCAAATTTGATCATTTTTGGCTTATTTATACTTAGTTCAGTCATAAAGGACCTCTATGTATACATTTTGACTTACTTGGATCAAAATTTCAATGATTTGTACAGTCATGACATTCTAGTTGTAAAATTGGGAAATTTTCAAAAAATGTTTTTTCTATCGAAAAATGTCAAATTTGATCAATTTTGGCTTATTTATACTTAGTCCAGTCATAAAGGACCTCTATGTATATACATTTTGACTTACTTGGATCAAAATTTCAATGATTTGTATAGTCATGAGTCTCATGTTGAAAAATCGAAAATTTTCAAAAAATGTTTTATCTATCGAAAAATGTCAAATTTGATCATTTTTGGCTTATTTATACTTATTCCAGTCAAAAACGACCTCTATGTATACATTTAGACTTACTTGGATCAAAATTTCAATGATTTGTATAGTCATGAGTCTCATGTTGAAAAATCGAAAATTTTCAAAAAATGTTTTATCTATCGAAAAATGTCAAATTTGATCATTTTTGGCTTATTTATACTGAGTCCAGTCATAAAGGACCTCTATGTATACATTTTGACTTACTTGGATCAAAATTTCAATTATTTGTATAGTCATGACTCTCATGTTGTAAAATCGAAAATTTTCAAAAAATGTTTTTTCTATCGAAATATGTCAAATTTGATCATTTTTGGCTTATTTATACTTAGTCCAGTCATTAAGGACCTCTATGTATACATTTTGACTTACTTGGATCAAAATTCCAATGATTTGTATAGTCATGACATTCTGGTTGTAAAATCGGAAATTTTGAAAAATGTTTTTTCTATCGAAAAATGTCAAATTTGATCATTTTTGGCATATTTATACTTAGTCCAGTCATAAACGACCTCTATGTATACATTTAGACTTACTTGGATCAAAATTTCAATGATTTGTATAGTCATGACATTCTAGTTGTAAAATCGGAAATTTTCAAAAAATGTTTTTTCTATCGAAAAATGTCAAATTTGATCATTTTTGGCTTATTTATACTTAGTCCAGTCATAAAGGACCTCTACGTATACATTTTGACTTACTTGGATCAAAATTTCAATGATTTGTATAGTCATGACATTCTAGTTGTAAAATCGGAAATTTTCAAAAAATGTTTTTTCTATGGAAAAATGTCAAATTTGATCATTTTTGGCTTATTTATACTTAGTCCAGTCATAAACGACCTCTATGTATACATTTTGACTTACTTGGATCAAAATTTCAATGATTTGTATAGACATGACTCTCATGTGGAAAAATCGAAAATTTTCAAAAAATGTTTTTTTCTATCGAAAAATGTCAAATTTGATCATTTTTGGCTTATTTATACTTAGTCCAGTCATAAACGACCTCTATGTATACATTTTGACTTACTTGGATCAAAATTTCAATGATTTGTATAGACATGACTCTCATGTGGAAAAATCGAAAATTTTCAAAAAATGTTTTTTCTATCGAAAAATGTCAAATTTGATCATTTTTGGCTTATTTATACTTAGTCCAGTCATAATGGACCTCTATGTATACATTTTGACTTACTTGGATCAGAATTTCAATGATTTGTATAGACATGACTCTCATGTGGAAAAATCGAAAATTTTCAAAAAATGTTTTTTCTATCGAAAAATGTCAAATTTGATCATTTTTGGCTTATATATACTTAGTCCAGTCATCAAGGACCTCTATGTATACATTTTGACTTACTTCGATCAAAATTTCAATGATTTTTATAGTCATGACTCTCATGTTGAAAAATCGGAAATTTTCAAAATATGTTTTTTCTATCGAAAAATGTCAAATTTGATCATTTTTGGCTTATTTATACTTAGTCCAGTCATAAACGACCTCTATATATACATTTTGACTTACTTGGATCAAAATTTCAATGATTTGTATAGTCATGACATTCTAGTTGTAAAATCGAAAATTTTCAAAAAATGTTTTTTCTATCGAAAAATGTCAAATTTGATCATTTTTGGCTTATTTATACTTAGTCCAGTCATAAAGGACCTCTACGTATACATTTTGACTTACTTGGATCAAAATTTCAATGATTTGTATAGTCATGACATTCTAGTTGTAAAATCGGAAATTTTCAAAAAATGTTTTTTTCTATCGAAAAATGTCAAATTTGATCATTTTTGGCTTATTTATACTTAGTCCAGTCATAAACGACCTCTATGTATACATTTTGACTTACTTGGATCAAAATTTCAATGATTTGTATAGACATGACTCTCATGTGGAAAAATCGAAAATTTTCAAAAAATGTTTTTTCTATCGAAAAATGTCAAATTTGATCATTTTTGGCTTATTTATACTTAGTCCAGTCATAAAGGACCTCTATGTATACATTTTGACTTACTTGGATCAGAATTTCAATGATTTGTATAGACATGACTCTCATGTGGAAAAATCGAAAATTTTCAAAAAATGTTTTTTCTATCGAAAAATGTCAAATTTGATCATTTTTGGCTTATTTATACTTAGTCCTGTCATCAAGGACCACTATGTATACATTTTGACTTACTTCGATCAAAATTTCAATGATTTGTATAGTCATGACTCTCATGTTGAAAAATCGGAAATTTTCAAAATATGTTTTTTCTATCGAAAAATGTCAAATTTGATCATTTTTGGCTTATTTATACTTAGTTCAGTCATAAACGACCTCTATGTATACATTTTGACTTACTTGGATCAAAATTTCAATGATTTGTATAGTCATGACATTCTAGTTGTAAAATCAAAAATTTTCAAAAAATGTTTTTTCTATCGAAAAATGTCAAATTTGATCATTTTTGGCTTATTTATACTTAGTCAAGTCATAAAGGACCTCTACGTATATACATTTTGACTTACTTGGATCAAAATTTCAATGATTTGTATAGTCATGACATTCTAGTTGTAAAATCGGAAATTTTCAAAAAATGTTTTTTCTATCGAAAAATGTCAAATTTGATCATTTTTGGCTTATTTATACTTAGTCCAGTCATAAACGACCTCTATGTATACATTTTGACTTACTTGGATCAAAATTTCAATGATTTGTATAGACATGACTCTCATGTGGAAAAATCGAAAATTTTCAAAAAATGTTTTTTCTATCGAAAAATGTCAAATTTGATCATTTTTGGTTTATTTATACTTAGTCCAGTCATAAAGGACCTCTATGTATACATTTTGACTTACTTGGATCAAAATTTCAATGATTTGTATAGTCATGACTCTCATGTTGTAAAATCGAAAATTTTCAAAAAATGTTTTTTCTATCGAAAAATGTCAAATTTGATCATTTTTGGCTTATTTATACTTAGTCCAGTCATAAAGGACCTCTATGTATATACATTTTGACTTACTTGGATCAAAATTTCAATGATTTGTATAGTCATGACATTCTAGTTGTAAAATAAGAATTTTCAAAAAATGTTTTTTCTATCGAAATATGTCAAATTTGATCATTTTTGGCTTATTTATACTTAGTCCAGTCATAAAGGACCTCTATGTATACATTTTGACTTACTTGGATCAAAATTTCAATGATTTGTATAGTCATGACATTCTAGTTGTAAAATCGAAAATTTTCAAAAAATGTTTTTTCTATCGAAAAATGTCAAATTTGATCATTTTTGGCTTTTTTATACTTAGTCCAGTCATAAACGACCTCTATGTATACATTTTGACTTACTTGGATCAAAATTTCAATGATTTGTATAGTCATGACTCTCATGTGGAAAAATCGAAAATTTTCAAAAAATGTTTTTTCTATCGAAAAATGTCAAATTTGATCATTTTTGGCTTATTTATACTTAGTCCAGTCATAAAGGACCTCTATGTATACATTTTGACTTACTTTGATCAAAATTTCAATGATTTGTATAGTCATGACATTCTAGTTGTAAAATCGGAAATTTTCAAAAAATGTTTTTTCTATCGAAAAATGTCAAATTTGATCATTTTAGGCTTATTTATACTTAGTCCAGTCATAAGGGACCTCTTTGTATACATTTTGACTTACTTGGATCAAAATTTCAATGATTTGTACAGTCATGACATTCTGGTTGTAAGATCGGAAATTTTCAAAAAATGTTTTTTCTATCGAAAAATGTCAAATTTGATCATTTTTGGCTTATTTATACTTAGTCCAGTCATAAAGGACCTCTATGTATACATTTTGACTTACTTGGATCAAAATTTCAATGTTTTGTATAGTCATGACATTCTAGTTGTAAAAACGAAAATTTTCAAAAAATGTTTTTTTTATCGAAAAATGTCAAATTTGATCATTTTTGGCATATTTATACTTAGTCCAGTCATAAAGGACCTCTATGTATACATTTTGACTTACTTGGATCAAAATTTCAATGATTTGTATAGACATGACTCTCATGTGGAAAAATCGAAAATTTTCAAAAAATGTTTTTTCTATCGAAAAATGTCAAATTTGATCATTTTTGGCTTATTTATATTTAGTCCAGTCATAAAGGACCTCTATGTATACATTTTGACTTACTTGGATCAAAATTTCAATGATTTGTATAGTCATGACATTCTAGTTGTAAAATCGGAAATTTTCAAAAAATGTTTTTTCTATCGAAAAATGTCAAATTTGATCATTTTTGGCTTATTAATACTTAGTCCAGTCATAAAGGACCTCTATGTATACATTTTGACTTACTTGGATCAAAATTTCAATGATTTGTAAAGTCATGACATTCTAGTTGAAAAATCGAAAATTTTCAAAAAATGTTATTTCTATCGAAAAATGTCAAATTTGATCATTTTTGGCTTATTTATACTTAGTCCAGTCATAAACGACCTCTATGTATACATTTTGAATTACTTGGATCAAAATTTCAGTGATTTGTATAGTCATGAGTCTCATGTTGAAAAATCGAAAATTTTCAAAAAATGTTTTTTCTATCGAAAAATGTCAAATTTGATCATTTTTGGCTTATTTATACTTAGTCCAGTCATAAACGACCTCTATGTATACATTTAGACTTACTTGGATCAAAATTTCAATGATTTGTATAGTCATGACTCTCATGTTGAAAAATCGAAAATTTTCAAAAAATGTTTTTTCTATCGAAAAATGTCAAATTTGATCATTTTTGGCTTATTTATACTTAGTCCAGTCATAAACGACCTCTATGTATACATTTAGACTTACTTGGATCAAAATTTCAATGATTTGTATTGTCATGAGTCTCATGTTGAAAAATCGAAAATTTTCAAAAAATGTTTTTTCTATCGAAAAATGTCAAATTTGATCATTCTTGACTTATTTATACTGAGTCCAGTCATAAAGGACCTCTATGTAAACATTTTGACTTACTTGGATCAAAATTTCAATGATTTGTATAGTCATAACTCTCATGTTGTAAAATCGGAAATTTTCCAAAAATGTTTTTTCTATCGAAAAATGTCAAATTTGATCATTTTTGGCTTATTTATACTTAGTCCAGTCATAAACGACCTCTATGTATACATTTAGTCTTACTTGGATCAAAATTTCAAAGATTTGTATAGTCATGACTCTCATGTTGAAAAATCGAAAATTTTCAAAATATGTTTTTTCTATCGAAAAATGTCAAATTTGATCATTTTTGGCTTATTTATACTTAGTCCAGTCATAAACGACCTCTATGTATACATTTTGACTTACTTGGATCAAGATTTCAATGATTTGTATAGTCATGACATTCTAGTTGTAAAATCGGAAATTTTCAAAAAATGTTTTTTCTATCGAAAAATGTCAAATTTGATCATTTTTGGCTTATTTATACTTAGTCCAGTCATAAAGGACCTCTATGTATACATTTTGACTTACTTGGATCAAAATTTCAATGATTTGTCTAGTCATGACTCTCATGTTGTAAAATCGAAAATTTTCAAAAAATGTTTTTTCTATCGAAAAATGTCAAATTTGATCATTTTTGGCTTATATATACTTAGTCCAGTCATAAAGGACCTCTATGTATATACATTTTGACTTACTTGGATCAAAATTTCAATGATTTGTATAGTCATGACATTCTAGTTGTAAAATAAGAATTTTCAAAAAATGTTTTTTCTATCGAAATATGTCAAATTTGATCATTTTTGGCTTATTTATACTTAGTCCAGTCATAAAGGACCTCTATGTATACATTTTGACTTACTTGGATCAAAATTTCAATGATTTGTATAGTCATGACATTCTAGTTGTAAAATCGAAAATTTTCAAAAAATGTTTTTTCTATCGAAAAATGTCAAATTTGATCATTTTTGGCTTATTTATACTTAGTCCAGTCATAAACGACCTCTATGTATACATTTTGACTTCCTTGGATCAAAATTTCAATGATTTGTATAGTCATGACTCTCATGTGGAAAAATCGAAAATTTTCAAAAAATGTTTTTTCTATCGAAAAATGTCAAATTTGATCATTTTTGGCCCATTTATACTTAGTCCAGTCATAAACGACCTCTATGTATACATTTAGACTTACTTGGATCAAAATTTCAATGATTTGTATTGTCATGAGTCTCATGTTGAAAAATCGAAAATTTTCAAAAAATGTTTTTTCTATCGAAAAATGTCAAATTTGATCATTCTTGGCTTATTTATACTGAGTCCAGTCATAAAGGACCTCTATGTAAACATTTTGACTTACTTGGTTCAAAATTTCAATGATTTGTATAGTCATAACTCTCATGTTGTAAAATCGGAAATTTTCCAAAAATGTTTTTTCTATCGAAAAATGTCAAATTTGATCATTTTTGGCTTATTTATACTTAGTCCAGTCATAAACGACCTCTATGTATACATTTAGTCTTACTTGGATCAAAATTTCAAAGATTTGTATAGTCATGACTCTCATGTTGAAAAATCGAAAATTTTCAAAATATGTTTTTTCTATCGAAAAATGTCAAATTTGATCATTTTTGGCTTATTTATACTTAGTCCAGTCATAAACGACCTCTATGTATACATTTTGACTTACTTGGATCAAGATTTCAATGATTTGTATAGTCATGACATTCTAGTTGTAAAATCGGAAATTTTCAAAAAATGTTTTTTCTATCGAAAAATGTCAAATTTGATCATTTTTGGCTTATTTATACTTAGTCCAGTCATAAAGGACCTCTATGTATACATTTTGACTTACTTGGATCAAAATTTCAATGATTTGTCTAGTCATGACTCTCATGTGGAAAAATCGAAAATTTTCAAAAAATGTTTTTTCTATCGAAAAATGTCAAATTTGATCATTTTTGGCTTATTTATACTTAGTCCAGTCATAAAGGACCTCTATGTATACATTTTGACTTACTTTGATCAAAATTTCAATGATTTGTATAGTCATGACATTCTAGTTGTAAAATCGGAAATTTTCAAAAAATGTTTTTTCTATCGAAAAATGTCAAATTTGATCATTTTTGGCTTATTTATACTTAGTCCAGTCATAAAGGACCTCTTTGTATACATTTTGACTTACTTGGATCAAAATTTCAATGATTTGTACAGTCATGACATTCTGGTTGTAAGATCGGAAATTTTCAAAAAAAGTTTTTTCTATCGAAAAATGTCAAATTTGATCATTTTTGGCTTATTTATACTTAGTCCAGTCATAAAGGACCTCTATGTATACATTTTGACTTACTTGGATCAAAATTTCAATGTTTTGTATAGTCATGACATTCTAGTTGTAAAAACGAAAATTTTCAAAAAATGTTTTTTTTTATCGAAAAATGTCAAATTTGATCATTTTTGGCATATTTATACTTAGTCCAGTCATAAAGGACCTATATGTATACATTTTGACTTACTTCGATCAAAATTTCAATGATTTGTATAGACATGACTCTCATGTGGAAAAATCGAAAATTTTCAAAAAATGTTTTTTCTATCGAAAAATGTCAAATTTGATCATTTTTGGCTTATTTATATTTAGTCCAGTCATAAAGGACCTCTATGTATACATTTTGACTTACTTTGATCAAAATTTCAATGATTTGTATAGACATGAGTCTCATGTTGAAAAATCGAAAATTTTCAAAAAATGTTTTTTCTATCGAAAATGTCAAATTTGATCATTTTTGACTTATTTATACTTAGTTCAGTCATAAACGACCTCTATGTATACATTTTGACTTACTTGGATCAGAATTTCAATGATTTGTATAGACATGACTCTCATGTGGAAAAATCGATAATTTTCAAAAAATGATTTTTCTATCGAAAAATGTCAAATTTGATCATTTTTGGCTTATTTATACTTAGTCCAGTCATAAAGGACCTCTATGTATACATTTTGATTTACTTGGATCAAAATTTCAATGATTTGTATAGTCATGACTCTCATGTTGTAAAATCGGAAATTTTCAAAAAATGTTTTTTCTATCGAAAAATGTCAAATTTGATCATTTTTGGCTTATTTATACTTAGTCCAGTCATAAAGGACCTCTTTGTATACATTTTGACTTACTTCGATCAAAATTTCAATGATTTGTATAGTCATGACTCTCATGTTGAAAAATCGGAAATTTTCAAAATATGTTTTTTTTTATCGAAAAATGTCAAATTTGATCATTTTTGGCTTATTTATACTTATTCCAGTCATAAACGACTTCTATGTATACATTTTGACTTACTTGGTTCAAAATTTCAATGATTTGTATAGTCATGACATTCTAGTTGTAAAATCGGAAATTTTCAAAAAATGTTTTTTCTATCGAAAAATGTCAAATTTGATCATTTTTAACTTATTAATATTTAGTCCAGTCATAAAGGACCTCTATGTATACATTTTGACTTACTTGGATCAAAATTTCAATGATTTGTAAAGTCATGACATTCTAGTTGAAAAATCGAAAATTTTCAAAAAATGTTATTTCTATCGAAAAATGTCAAATTTGATCATTTTTGGCTTATTTATACTTAGTATAGTCATAAACGACCTCTATGTATACATTTTGAATTACTTGGATCAAAATTTTAATGATTTGTATAGTCATGAGTCTCATGTTGAAAAATCGAAAATTTTCAAAAAATGTTTTTTCTATCGAAAAATGTCAAATTTGATCATTTTTGGCTTATTTATACTTAGTCCAGTCATAAACGACCTCTATGTATACATTTAGACTTACTTGGATCAAAATTTCAATGATTTGTATAGTCATGACTCTCATGTTGAAAAATCGAAAATTTTCAAAAAATGTTTTTTCTATCGAAAAATGTCAAATTTGATCATTTTTGGCTTATTTATACTTAGTCCAGTCATAAACGACCTCTATGTATACATTTAGACTTACTTGGATCAAAATTTCAATGATTTGTATTGTCATGAGTCTCATGTTGAAAAATCGAAAATTTTCAAAAAATGTTTTTTCTATCGAAAAATGTCAAATTTGATCATTCTTGGCTTATTTATACTGAGTCCAGTCATAAAGGACCTCTATGTAAACATTTTGACTTACTTGGATCATAATTTCAATGATTTGTATAGTCATAACTCTCATGTTGTAAAATCGGAAATTTTCAAAAAATGTTTTTTCTATCGAAAAATGTCAAATTTGATCATTTTTGGCTTATTTATACTTAGTCCAGTCATAAACGACCTCTATGTATACATTTAGACTTACTTGGATCAAAATTTCAATGATTTGTATAGTCATGACTCTCATGTTGAAAAATCGAAAATTTTCAAAATATGTTTTTTCTATCGAAAAATGTCAAATTTGATCATTTTTGTCTTATTTATACTTAGTCCAGTCATAAACGACCTCTATGTATACATTTTGACTTACTTGGATCAAGATTTCAATGATTTGTATAGTCATGACATTCTAGTTGTAAAATCGGAAATTTTCAAAAAATGTTTTTTCTATCGAAAAATGTCAAATTTGATCATTTTTGGCTTATTTATACTTAGTCCAGTCATAAAGGACCTCTATGTATACATTTTGACTTACTTGGATCAAAATTTCAATGATTTGTATAGACATGACTCTCATGTTGAAAAATCGAAAATTTTCAAAAAATGTTTTTTCTATCGAAAAATGTCAAATTTGATCATTTTTGGCTTATTTATACCTAGTCCAGTCATAAAGGACCCCTATGTATACATTTTGACTTACTTGGAACAAAATTTCAATGATTTGTATAGTCATGACTCTCATGTTGAAAAATCGAAAATTTTCAAAAAATGTTTTTTCTATCGAAAAATGTCAAATTTGATCATTTTTGGCTTATTTATACTTAGTCCAGTCATAAACGACCTCTATGTATACATTTTGACTTACTTGGATCAAGATTTCAATGATTTGTATAGTCATGACATTCTAGTTGTAAAATCGGAAATTTTCAAAAAATGTTTTTTCTATCGAAAAATGTCAAATTTGATCATTTTTGGCCCATTTATACTTAGTCCAGTCATAAAGGACCTCTATGTATACATTTTGACTTACTTGGATCAAGATTTCAATGATTTGTATAGTCATGACATTCTAGTTGTAAAATCGGAAATTTTCAAAAAATGTTTTTTCTATCGAAAAATGTCAAATTTGATCATTTTTGGCTTATTTATACTTAGTCCAGTCATAAAGGACCTCTATGTATACATTTTGACTTACTTGGATCAAAATTTCAATGATTTGTCTAGTCATGACTCTCATGTGGAAAAATCGAAAATTTTCAAAAAATGTTTTTTCTATCGAAAAATGTCAAATTTGATCATTTTTGGCTTATTTATACTTAGTCCAGTCATAAAGGACCTCTATGTATACATTTTGACTTACTTTGATCAAAATTTCAATGATTTGTATAGTCATGACATTCTAGTTGTAAAATCGGAAATTTTCAAAAAATGTTTTTTCTATCGAAAAATGTCAAATTTGATCATTTTTGGCTTATTTATACTTAGTCCAGTCATAAAGGACCTCTTTGTATACATTTTGACTTACTTGGATCAAAATTTCAATGATTTGTACAGTCATGACATTCTGGTTGTAAGATCGGAAATTTTCAAAAAAAGTTTTTTCTATCGAAAAATGTCAAATTTGATCATTTTTGGCTTATTTATACTTAGTCCAGTCATAAAGGACCTCTATGTATACATTTTGACTTACTTGGATCAAAATTTCAATGTTTTGTATAGTCATGACATTCTAGTTGTAAAAACGAAAATTTTCAAAAAATGTTTTTTTTTATCGAAAAATGTCAAATTTGATCATTTTTGGCATATTTATACTTAGTCCAGTCATAAAGGACCTATATGTATACATTTTGACTTACTTCGATCAAAATTTCAATGATTTGTATAGACATGACTCTCATGTGGAAAAATCGAAAATTTTCAAAAAATGTTTTTTCTATCGAAAAATGTCAAATTTGATCATTTTTGGCTTATTTATATTTAGTCCAGTCATAAAGGACCTCTATGTATACATTTTGACTTACTTTGATCAAAATTTCAATGATTTGTATAGACATGAGTCTCATGTTGAAAAATCGAAAATTTTCAAAAAATGTTTTTTCTATCGAAAATGTCAAATTTGATCATTTTTGACTTATTTATACTTAGTTCAGTCATAAACGACCTCTATGTATACATTTTGACTTACTTGGATCAGAATTTCAATGATTTGTATAGACATGACTCTCATGTGGAAAAATCGATAATTTTCAAAAAATGATTTTTCTATCGAAAAATGTCAAATTTGATCATTTTTGGCTTATTTATACTTAGTCCAGTCATAAAGGACCTCTATGTATACATTTTGATTTACTTGGATCAAAATTTCAATGATTTGTATAGTCATGACTCTCATGTTGTAAAATCGGAAATTTTCAAAAAATGTTTTTTCTATCGAAAAATGTCAAATTTGATCATTTTTGGCTTATTTATACTTAGTCCAGTCATAAAGGACCTCTTTGTATACATTTTGACTTACTTCGATCAAAATTTCAATGATTTGTATAGTCATGACTCTCATGTTGAAAAATCGGAAATTTTCAAAATATGTTTTTTTTATCGAAAAATGTCAAATTTGATCATTTTTGGCTTATTTATACTTATTCCAGTCATAAACGACTTCTATGTATACATTTTGACTTACTTGGTTCAAAATTTCAATGATTTGTATAGTCATGACATTCTAGTTGTAAAATCGGAAATTTTCAAAAAATGTTTTTTCTATCGAAAAATGTCAAATTTGATCATTTTTAACTTATTAATATTTAGTCCAGTCATAAAGGACCTCTATGTATACATTTTGACTTACTTGGATCAAAATTTCAATGATTTGTAAAGTCATGACATTCTAGTTGAAAAATCGAAAATTTTCAAAAAATGTTATTTCTATCGAAAAATGTCAAATTTGATCATTTTTGGCTTATTTATACTTAGTATAGTCATAAACGACCTCTATGTATACATTTTGAATTACTTGGATCAAAATTTTAATGATTTGTATAGTCATGAGTCTCATGTTGAAAAATCGAAAATTTTCAAAAAATGTTTTTTCTATCGAAAAATGTCAAATTTGATCATTTTTGGCTTATTTATACTTAGTCCAGTCATAAACGACCTCTATGTATACATTTAGACTTACTTGGATCAAAATTTCAATGATTTGTATAGTCATGACTCTCATGTTGAAAAATCGAAAATTTTCAAAAAATGTTTTTTTCTATCGAAAAATGTCAAATTTGATCATTTTTGGCTTATTTATACTTAGTCCAGTCATAAACGACCTCTATGTATACATTTAGACTTACTTGGATCAAAATTTCAATGATTTGTATTGTCATGAGTCTCATGTTGAAAAATCGAAAATTTTCAAAAAATGTTTTTTTCTATCGAAAAATGTCAAATTTGATCATTCTTGGCTTATTTATACTGAGTCCAGTCATAAAGGACCTCTATGTAAACATTTTGACTTACTTGGATCATAATTTCAATGATTTGTATAGTCATAACTCTCATGTTGTAAAATCGGAAATTTTCAAAAAATGTTTTTTTCTATCGAAAAATGTCAAATTTGATCATTTTTGGCTTATTTATACTTAGTCCAGTCATAAACGACCTC
Organism: Chrysoperla carnea; assembly: GCF_905475395.1. Classification (NCBI taxonomy): domain Eukaryota; kingdom Metazoa; phylum Arthropoda; class Insecta; order Neuroptera; family Chrysopidae; genus Chrysoperla; species Chrysoperla carnea. The sequence continues at coordinate 110,956 of NW_025408279.1, forward strand.
TATGTATACATTTAGACTTACTTGGATCAAAATTTCAATGATTTGTATAGTCATGACTCTCATGTTGAAAAATCGAAAATTTTCAAAATATGTTTTTTCTATCGAAAAATGTCAAATTTGATCATTTTTGTCTTATTTATACTTAGTCCAGTCATAAACGACCTCTATGTATACATTTTGACTTACTTGGATCAAGATTTCAATGATTTGTATAGTCATGACATTCTAGTTGTAAAATCGGAAATTTTCAAAAAATGTTTTTTCTATCGAAAAATGTCAAATTTGATCATTTTTGGCTTATTTATACTTAGTCCAGTCATAAAGGACCTCTATGTATACATTTTGACTTACTTGGATCAAAATTTCAATGATTTGTATAGACATGACTCTCATGTTGAAAAATCGAAAATTTTCAAAAAATGTTTTTTCTATCGAAAAATGTCAAATTTGATCATTTTTGGCTTATTTATACCTAGTCCAGTCATAAAGGACCCCTATGTATACATTTTGACTTACTTGGAACAAAATTTCAATGATTTGTATAGTCATGACTCTCATGTTGAAAAATCGAAAATTTTCAAAAAATGTTTTTTTCTATCGAAAAATGTCAAATTTGATCATTTTTGGCTTATTTATACTTAGTCCAGTCATAAACGACCTCTATGTATACATTTTGACTTACTTGGATCAAGATTTCAATGATTTGTATAGTCATGACATTCTAGTTGTAAAATCGGAAATTTTCAAAAAATGTTTTTTCTATCGAAAAATGTCAAATTTGATCATTTTTGGCCCATTTATACTTAGTCCAGTCATAAAGGACCTCTATGTATACATTTTGACTTACTTGGATCAAAATTTCAATGATTTGTATAGACATGACTCTCATGTTGAAAAATCGAAAATTTTCAAAAAATGTTTTTTCTATCGAAAAATGTCAAATTTCATCATTTTTGGCATATTTATACCTAGTCCAGTCATAAAGGACCCCTATGTATACATTTTGACTTACTTGGAACAAAATTTCAATGATTTGTATAGTCATGACTCTCATGTTGAAAAATCGAAAATTTTCAAAAAATGTTTTTTCTATCGAAAAATGTCAAATTTGATCATTTTTGGCTTATTTATACTTAGTCCAGTCATAAACGACCTCTATGTATACATTTTGACTTACTTGGATCAAAATTTCAATGATTTGTATAGTCATGACTCTCATGTTGTAAAATCGGAAATTTTCAAAAAATGTTTTTTCTATCGAAAAATGTCAAATTTGATCATTTTTGGCTTATTTATACTTAGTCCAGTCATAAAGGACCTCTATGTATACATTTTGACTTACTTCGATCAAAATTTCAATGATTTGTATAGTCATGACTCTCATGTTGAAAAATCGGAAATTTTCAAAATATGTTTTTTCTATCGAAAAATGTCAAATTTGATCATTTTTGGCTTATTTATACTTATTCCAGTCATAAACGACTTCTATGTATACATTTTGACTTACTTGGATCAAAATTTCAATGATTTGTATAGTCATGACATTCTAGTTGTAAAATCGGAAATTTTCAAAAAATGTTTTTTCTATCGAAAAATGTCAAATTTGATCATTTTTGGCTTATTAATATTTAGTCCAGTCATAAAGGACCTCTATGTATACATTTTGACTTACTAGGATCAAAATTTCAATGATTTGTAAAGTCATGACATTCTAGTTGAAAAATCGAAAATTTTCAAAAAATGTTATTTCTATCGAAAAATGTCAAATTTGATCATTTTTGGCTTATTTATACTTAGTATAGTCATAAACGACCTCTATGTATACATTTTGAATTACTTGGATCAAAATTTTAATGATTTGTATAGTCATGAGTCTCATGTTGAAAAATCGAAAATTTTCAAAAAATGTTTTTTCTATCGAAAAATGTCAAATTTGATCATTTTTGGCTTATTTATACTTAGTCCAGTCATAAACGACCTCTATGCATACATTTAGACTTACTTGGATCAAAATTTCAATGATTTGTATAATCATGACTCTCATGTTGAAAAATCGAAAATTTTCAAAAAATGTTTTTTCTATCGAAAAAAGTCAAATTTGATCATTTTTGGCTTATTTATACTTAGTCCAGTCATAAACGACCTCTATGTATACATTTAGACTTACTTGGATCAAAATTTCAATGATTTGTATTGTCATGAGTCTCATGTTGAAAAATCGAAAATTTTCAAAAAATGTTTTTTCTATCGAAAAATGTCAAATTTGATCATTCTTGGCTTATTTATACTGAGTCCAGTCATAAAGGACCTCTATGTAAACATTTTGACTTACTTGGATCAAAATTTCAATGATTTGTATAGTCATAACTCTCATGTTGTAAAATCGGAAATTTTCAAAAAATGTTTTTTCTATCGAAAAATGTCAAATTTGATCATTTTTGGCTTATTTATACTTAGTCCAGTCATAAACGACCTCTATGTATACATTTAGACTTACTTGGATCAAAATTTCAATGATTTGTATAGTCATGACTCTCATGTTGAAAAATCGAAAATTTTCAAAATATGTTTTTTCTATCGAAAAATGTCAAATTTGATCATTTTTGGCTTATTTATACTTAGTCCAGTCATAAACGACCTCTATGTATACATTTTGACTTACTTGGATCAAGATTTCAATGATTTGTATAGTCATGACATTCTAGTTGTAAAATCGGAAATTTTCAAAAAATGTTTTTTTCTATCGAAAAATGTCAAATTTGATCATTTTTGGCTTATTTATACTTAGTCCAGTCATAAAGGACCTCTATGTATACATTTTGACTTACTTGGATCAAAATTTCAATGAGTTGTATAGACATGACTCTCATGTTGAAAAATCGAAAATTTTCAAAAAATGTTTTTTCTATCGAAAAATGTCAAATTTGATCATTTTTGGCTTATTTATACCTAGTCCAGTCATAAAAGACCCCTATGTATACATTTTGACTTACTTGGAACAAAATTTCAATGATTTGTATAGTCATGACTCTCATGTTGAAAAATCGGAAATTTTCAAAATATGTTTTTTCTATCGAAAAATGTCAAATTTGATCATTTTTGGCTTATTTATACTTATTCCAGTCATAAACGACTTCTATGTA